>NW_027038609.1:17056-32056 GCF_034236695.1 Oncorhynchus nerka
TGACTCTGTACCGGTACCCCCTGTATGTAGCCTCCACATTGACTCTGTACCGGTACCCCCTGTATGTAGCCTCCACATTGACTCTGTACCGGTACCCTCTGTATATAGCCTCCACATTGACTCTGTACCGGTACCCCCTGTATGTAGCCTCCACATTGACTCTGTACCGGTACCCCCTGTATGTAGCCTCCACATTGACTCTGTACCGGTACCCCCTGTATATAGCCTCCACATTGACTCTGTACCGGTACCCCCTGTATGTAGCCCCAAATGACATAATTGATTTCAGACAGTGAACTGGGAGAGAAACTGGAGGGAGCTTTTCTTTTATCTCTTTATACTCTTCCTCCTCTTTTTCTTTTCTCCTTTACTCTTCCCTTCCTTTTTCCTCATGAAGAATGATCATGATTATCCAACTTTCAATGCTTGGTGTTAATGGGTACTGTGCTCCCATTGTGCAACCATACACAACAAACATGCACAATTTCTCTCTCTCTCTCTCTCTCTCTCTCTCTCTCTCTCTCTCTCTCTCTCTCGCTCTCTCTCTCTCCCTCGCTCTCTCCCTCGCTGCAGACTCGGGAGACGGAGCCTGGCACTTGGACTCACGCCCTGGCTGGCAGGAAGTCATGCAGGTCCCCTGTCCCATGTCTGCTGTGTCCTTACCATTACATTAACATTTCTAAGCTCCTCGAATAATGACCCAGATAACAACATTCAATTGTATTTTTTTCATTACTTTCATCCAAAATTCTCTGTTTACTCGGCCAGCGGGAAACTGGTGTATATCTGTTCCTGTACCTCTGGCCACACAAGCTGATAAGAGGGGGACATTTACAAGCAACTTAATGGTGTGTAAAAGTTGGAGCCTAAAGAGGCTTAGTTCCAACTCCTTTTATTGGGTTAGTGGAACACCACTTCCATTGTTTAGCATCTGCATCATTGTGTATGAATGCTTCTGTGCTAGCCAAGCCACAACACAAAGCTGAAGCAGTTCAGTGGAGCTAGTCAACAACACCTTCGAGCATTACCTCCAGTTCCTAATGAGTCAACACCTTCTAGCATTACCTCCAGTTCCTAATGAGTCAACAACACCTTCTAGTGTTACCTCCAGTTCCTAATGAGTCAACCCCTTCTAGCATTACCCCCAGTTCCTAATGAGTCAACAACACCTTCTAGTGTTATCTCCAGTTCCTAATGAGTCAACCCCTTCTAGCATTACCTCCAGTTCCTAATGAGTCAACAACACCTTCTAGTGTTACCTCCAGTTCCTAATGAGTCAACCCCTTCTAGCATTACCTCCAGTTCCTAATGAGTCAACAACACCTTCGAGCATTACCTCCAGTTCCTAATGAGTCAACAACACCTTCGAGCATTACCTCCAGTTCCTAATGAGTCAACAACACCTTCTAGCATTACCTCCAGTTCCTAATGAGTCAACCCCTTCTAGTGTTTACCTCCAGTTCCTAATGAGTCAACACCTTCTAGCATTACCTCCAGTTCCTAATGAGTCAACACCTTCTAGTGTTTACCTCCAGTTCCTAATGAGTCAACACCTTCTAGTGTTTACCTCCAGTTCCTAATGAGTCAACACCTTCTAGCATTACCTCCAGTTCCTAATGAGTCAACACCTTCTAGCATTACCTCCAGTTCCTAATGAGTCAACAGCACCTTCTAGTGTTTACCTCCAGTTCCTAATGAGTCAACACCTTCTAGTGTTTACCTCCAGTTCCTAATGAGTCAACACCTTCTAGTGTTACCTCCAGTTCCTAATGAGTCAACACCTTCTAGCATTACCTCCAATTCCTAATGAGTCAACACCTTCTAGTGTTACCTCCAGTTCCTAATGAGTCAACAGCACCTTCTAGTGTTTACCTCCAGTTCCTAATGAGTCAACACCTTCTAGTGTTTACCTCCAGTTCCTAATGAGTCAACACCTTCTAGCATTACCTCCAGTTCCTAATGAGTCAACACCTTCTAGCATTACCTCCAGTTCCTAATGAGTCAACACCTTCTAGCATTACCTCCAGTTCCTAATGAGTCAACACCTTCTAGTGTTTACCTCCAGTTCCTTGAGTCAACACCTTCTAGCATTACCTCCAGTTCCTAATGAGTCAACAACACCTTCGAGCATTACCTCCAGTTCCTAATGAGTCAACAACACCTTCTAGCATTACCTCCAGTTCCTAATGAGTCAACCCCTTCTAGTGTTTACCTCCAGTTCCTAATGAGTCAACACCTTCTAGCATTACCTCCAGTTCCTAATGAGTCAACAACACCTTCTAGTGTTACCTCCAGTTCCTAATGAGTCAACCCCTTCTAGCATTACCTCCAGTTCCTAATGAGTCAACAACACCTTCGAGCATTACCTCCAGTTCCTAATGAGTCAACAACACCTTCGAGCATTACCTCCAGTTCCTAATGAGTCAACAACACCTTCTAGCATTACCTCCAGTTCCTAATGAGTCAACCCCTTCTAGTGTTTACCTCCAGTTCCTAATGAGTCAACACCTTCTAGCATTACCTCCAGTTCCCTAATAGTCAACACCTTCTAGTGTTTACCTCCAGTTCCTAATGAGTCAACACCTTCTAGTGTTTGCCTCCAGTTCCTAATAGTCAACACCTTCTAGCATTACCTCAGTTCCTAATGAGTCAACACCTTCTAGCATTACCTCCAGTTCCTAATGAGTCAACAGCACCTTCTAGTGTTTACCTCCAGTTCCTAATGAGTCAACACCTTCTAGTGTTTACCTCCAGTTCTAATGAGTCAACACCTTCTGAGTGTTACCTCAGTTCTAATGAGTCAACACCTTCTAGCATTACCTCCAATTCCTAATGAGTCAACACCTTCTAGTGTTACCTCCAGTTCTAATGAGTCAACAGCACCTTCTAGTGTTTACCTCCAGTTCCTAATGAGTCAACACCTTCTAGTGTTTACCTCCAGTTCTAATGAGTCAACACCTTCTAGCATTACCTCCAGTTCCTAATGAGTCAACACCTTCGCATTACCTCAGTTCCTAATGAGTCAACACCTTCAGCATTACCTCCAGTTCTAATGAGTCAACACCTTCTAGTGTTTTCCAGTTCCTTAGTCAACACCTTCCTAGCATTACCTCCAGTTCCTAATGAGTCAACACCTTTAGTGTTACCTCAGTTCTAATAGGTCAACACCTTCTAGTGTTTACCTCCAGTTCCTAATGAGTCAACACCTTCTAGCATTACCTCGGTTCCCTAATGAGTCGACACCTTCTAGTGTTTACTTCCAGTTCCTAATGAGTCAACACCTTCTAGTGTTTACCTCCAGTTCCTAATGAGTCAACACCTTCTAGCATTACCTCCAGTTCCTAATGAGTCAACCCCTTCTAGTGTTACCTCCAGTTCTATTAGTCAGCACCTTCTAGCATTACCTCCAGTTCCTAATGAGTCAACCCCTTCTAGTGTTACCTCAGTTCTAATGAGTCAACACCTTCTAGCATTACCTCCAGTTCCTAATGAGTCAACACCTTCTAGCATTACCTCCAGTTCTAATGAGTCAACACCTTCTAGCATTACCTCCAGTTCCTAATGAGTCAACCTTCTAGTGTTACCTCCAGTTCCTAATGAGTCAACACCTTCTAGTGTTTACCTCCAGTTCCTAAATGAGTCAACCCCTTCTAGTGTTACCTCCAGTTCCTAATGAGTCAGCAACACCTTCTAGCATTACCTCCAGTTCCTAATAATGAGTCAACAGCACCTTCTGAGTGTTACCTCCAGTTCTAATGGTCAACAGCACCTTCTAGTGTTACCTCCAGTTCTAATAACACCTTCTAGTGTTTACCTCCAGTTCCTAATGAGTCAACACCTTCTAGCATTACACTCCAGTTCCTAATGAGTCAACAGCACCTTCTAGTGTTACCTCCAGTTCCTAATAACACCTTCTAGTGTTTACCTCCAGTTCCTAATGAGTCAACAGCACCTTCTAGTGTTACCTCCAGTTCCTAATGAGTCAACAGCACCTTCTAGTGTTTACCTCCAGTTCTAATAACACCTTCTAGTGTTTACCTCCAGTTCCTAATGAGTCAACACCTTCTAGCATTGCCTCCCAGTTCTAATGAGTCAACACCTTCTAGCATTACCTCCAGTTCTAATGAGTCAACACCTTCTAGCATTACCTCCAGTTCCTAATGAGTCAACAGCACCTTCTATGTTACCTCAGTTCTAATAACACCTTCTAGTGTTTACCTCCAGTTCCTAATGAGTCAACACCTTCTAGCATTACCTCAGTTCCTAATGAGTCAACAGCACATTCTATGTTACCTCCAGTTCCTAATAACACCTTCTAGTGTTTACCTCCAGTTCCTAATGAGTCAACAGCACCTTCTAGTGTTACCTCCAGTTCCTAATGTGTCAACAGCACCTTCTAGTGTTACCTCCAGTTCCTAATAACACCTTCTAGTGTTTACCTCCAGTTCCTAATGAGTCAACACCTTCTAGCATTACCTCCAGTTCCTAATGAGTCAACACCTTCTAGCATTACCTCCAGTTCCTAATGAGTCAACAGCACCTTCTAGTGTTACCTCCAGTTCCTAATGAGTCAACACCTTCTAGTGTTTACCTCCAGTTCCTAATGAGTCAACACCTTCTAGCATTACCTCCAGTTCCTAATGAGTCAACACCTTCTAGCATTACCTCCAGTTCCTAATGAGTCAACACCTTCTAGCATTACCTCCAGTTCCTAATGAGTCAACAGCACCTTCTAGTGTTTACCTCCAGTTCCCAATGAGTCAACACCTTCTAGTGTTTACCTCCAGTTCCTAATGAGTCAACAACACCTTCCAGTTCCTAATGCTGTTATCAAGACTGTCATCAAGGCAAAGTATTTAAAGAATTTGTTTAACACTTTTTTGATCACTACATGATTCCATATGTGTTATTTCATAGTTTTGATGTCTTCACTGTTATTCTAGAATGTAGAAAATAGTAAAAATAAAGAAAAACTCTGGAATGACTGGTACTACATACAGTTGAAGTGGGAAGTTTACATACACTTAGGTTGGAGTCATTAAAACTAGTTTACATACACTTAGGTTGGAGTCATTAAAACTAGTTTACATACACTTAGGTTGGAGTCATTAAAACTAGTTTACATACACTTAGGTTGGAGTCATTAAAACTAGTTTACATACACTTAGGTTGTAGTCATTAAAACTTGTTTTTCAATCACTCCACAAATTTCTTGTTAACTAACTATAGTTTTTGGCAAGTTGGTTAGGACATCTACTTTGTGCATAGTAGCTACTAAAAAACAATTGGATACCACGAAATTGGGGAGAAAAAGGGGTAAAATTAAAATAAAATAAAAAACATTTTTTTAAATTATAATACACATAATATTTCACATTTCCTGTTGCTGCAGGATTATTTTAAAATGAAAAGAAAAGTAGTGCACAACAGTGCATTTGTAATGTAGTGCATTTGTAATGCAGCTAAACTGTACACACCCTCCACCTCTCCACCCCTACACACCCTCCACACCTCCACCCCTACACACCCTCCACACCTCCACCCCTACACACCCTCCACCTCTCCACCCCTACACACCCTCCACACCTCCACCCCTACACACCCTCCACACCCTCCACACCTCCACCCCTCCACTTCTCCACCCCTCTACACCCTCCACCCCTCCACACCCTCCACACCTCCACTCCTCCCCTCCCTCCACCCCTCCACACCTCCACACCTCCACTCCTCCCTCCCTCCACCCCCTCCACACCTCCACACCTTCCACTCCTCCACCCCGCCACCCTTCCACTCCTCCACCCCTCTACACCCTCCACCCCTCCACACCTCCACACCTCCACCTCCCCTCCCTCCACCCCTCCACCCCTCCACACCTTCCACTCCTCCACCCCGCCACCCTTCCACTCCTCCACCCCTCTACACCCTCCACACCCTCCACTCCTCCCCTCCCTCCACTCCTCCACCCTCCACTCCTCCACCCCTCCACCCCTCCACCCCTCCACACCCTCCACCCATCCACACCCTCTACCCCTCCACCCCTCCACACCCTCCAGTCCTCCACCCCTCCACCCCTCCACTCCTCCACACCCTCTACACCCTCCACCCCTCCCCCCAGACCTTACACCGGGCTTTCAGTTGGTTGTATTATCGAGCAGAAGCCAAGCTCTATACAGTGTTGACAGAATGGACTCAGTCATTACAGAAGAACCAGTGGTCACAACCCACAGGCATAACCAGATGAGACTCAACAACTGTGTGACAATTCATAACAGCATCTGCAAGCAGATGACACACTTAGTTACAGTGACTTGTCCCCCCCCTATGCATCTGCTGGCAAAATACACAGTCTATTACTGTAAATAAAATCTAGTTTCAGATGTGCAATTTACAAGCAATTTACGATTTACAACATGGTTTGTGTCACTTACGTAAGACAAATAATAAACGTATATAAAATATATTATTCTTTATTTTAGAGAGTACTTGTTACCGTTTCGAGACAAATTGTCACAGTTCTTCCTGGAGTTGGGTCTCTGACCTGGATCTGTCATTTCCATCACATGTTTCAGAAAATACAATTTTTTCGACTCAAAGCCAGGCAGTAGAATTCCACCCCATTGACTGAACATTTCTTTTTCCACGTTGGTTGATGTCTTTTATAGATTAGCTTGTCACATTCTGTAAACATGATAGGTACAAAGTCGTTTACACACATGCGTGCGCAGACACACACACATCGCAGAAATTCACTTGCACACACACACATGCACAAACGCACACGCACACAAACACACGTACACACACATGTACACGCACACACATACCCCCCGTCAGACATTGCAGAAGCATTATCCACAGAGGGCCTGAAATGTCACAGCATCATGTGAATGTGTTGGGGTGAGGGAAGCAGCCAGGCTTTCACACCCAGAGGCTCCTGCGTGTGTGTGTGTGTGTGTGTGTGTGTGTGTGTGTGTGTGTGTGTGTGTGTGTGTGTGTGTGTGTGTGTGTGTGTGTGTGTGTGCTGCCCAGAGGGGAACCCTCTCCCACTCAGACAGTGTGAGATGGGGAGGTTAGCCTCCAACGATCATATGGGGGGGGGAGACCAAATGGACCAACAGAAACTCATACAGCCCTGGTTAGTCTGTATGAACAATACAATACAGCCCTGGTTAGTCTGTATGAACAATACAATACAGCCCTGGTTAGTCTGTATGAACAATACAATACAGCCCTGGTTAGTCTGTATGAACAATACAATACAGCCCTGGTTAGTCTGTATGAACAATACAATACAGCCCTGGTTAGTCTGTATGAACAATACAATACAGCGGATACAATACAATGTTGCCAAGTGTGTCTGTGTTGCCATGTGTCTCTATGTTGCCATGTGTCTCTATGTTGCCATGTGTCTCTGTGTTGCCATGTGTCTCTGTGTTACCATGTGTCTCTATGTTGCCATGTGTCTCTGTGTTGCCATGTGTGTCTGTGTTGCCATGTGTCTCGTGCTGCCATGTGTCTCTGTGTTACCATGTGTCTCTGTGTGTTACCATGTGTGTCTGTGTTGCCATGTTGCCATGTCTGTGTTACCATGTGTGTCTGTGTTACCATGTGTCTCTGTGTTACCATGTGTCTCTGTGTTGCCATGTGTCTCTGTGTTACCATGTGTCTCTGTGTTACCATGTGTCTCTGTGTTGCCATGTGTCTCTGTGTTGCCATGTGTGTCTGTGTTGCCATGTGTCTCTGTGTTACCATGTGTGTCTGTGTTGCCATGTGTCTCTGTGTTGCCATGTGTCTCTGTGTTACCATGTGTCTCTGTGTTGCCATGGGTCTCTGTGTTATCATGTGTGTCTGTGTTACCATGGGTCTCTGTGTTACCATGTGTCTCTGTGTTACCATGTGTCTCTGTGTTGCCATGTGTGTCTGATATGTGTTAATATTATTCTGATGATTTACCTGTTTTAGAAGTTACATAAAAAAGTTCCTGATGCAAAAAAAATCACAAAATAAACTTTATTTTTCCCAAACCTGAGGTGCTTGTCTTGTCAGCAAATGTGACTATTACCAAGCTGTCTGTCCAACATTGAGTCCTATGTGACAGACTGACAGGGCTGAGCCGACTGTGTTTGGTAAGCTGCAGAACACCCGCGCCACCCTCCAGCTTTAATTTAGAGAGCTCAGCCGATCCCCCTGGCTTCGTCCCAAACGGCACCCTATTCCCTATATAGTGCACTCTTTATGACCAGGGCCCTATGGTCCCCTGTTGAAAGTAGTGCACTATAAAGGGAGTATGAGCCTTAGGGCTGCAGCCCCAACAACGTGTAGGAAGCCTCTGGAACGTAGAGGAGAGGATAATATATATTAGTGTCAGACCTGGAACCAGATCAAAGTAGGAAGGATGACAGGGGACTCTTAACAATCACAAGGGGAATAAGATTTTGAGGGGAACGTTGGGATGTTATGCAATATGATGCCTGTCGCTTAACACAATAACACAACAACGTACCCACAACAACGTACTCCCTGTGTTGGCTTGCTATCACTCAGCTCATTCACGTCATTACAAAGAGAGATTAGCAGGGAGTGAACCTGCAGCAAGTTTTATTAGTATCATCTGGTGCATCATAATGGTGGACTAATCCATCTGCTGCATCAAGTTTTATTATGGGGGTATCCATCTGATGCATCATAATGGGGACTAATCCATCTGATGCATCATAATGGGGACTAATCCATCTGATGCATCATAATGGGGGACTAATCCATCTGATGCATCATAATGACTAATCCATCTGGATCGGGGGACTAATCCATCTGATGCATCATAATGGGGGACTAATCCATCTGCTGCATCATAATGGGGGACTAATCCATCTGATGCATCATAATGGGGGACTAATCCATCTGCTGCATCATAATGGGGACTAATCCATCTGGCATTATGGTAGTGATGGGGACTAAATCCATCTGGTCATGATAGTGAGGGACTAATCCATCTGGTCATGTAGTGAGGGACTAATCCATCTGGTCATGTAGTGAGGGACTAATCCATCTGATGCGTCATAATGGGGGACTAATCCATCTGGTTATGGTAGTGAGGGACTAATCCACCTGGTCATGGTAGTGAGGGACTAATCCATCTGGTCATGTAGTGAGGGACTAATCCATCTGGTCATGTAGTGAGGGACTAATCCATCTGATGCCTCATAATGGGGGACTAATCCATCTGGTCATGTAGTGAGGGACTAATCCATCTGATGCCTCATAATGGGGGACTAATCCATCTGGTCATGTAGTGAGAGACTAATCCATCTGATGCCTCATAATGGGGGACTAATCCATCTGGTCATGTAGTGAGGGACTAATCCATCTGGTCATATAGTGAGCGACTAATCCATCTGGTCATGTAGTGAGGGACTAATCAATCTGGTCATGTAGTGAGGGACTAGTCCATCTGGTCATGTAGTGAGGGTCTAATCCATCTGGTTAGTGAGGGACTAATCCATCTGGTCATGTAGTGAGGGACTAATCCATCTGGTCTAGTGAGGGGCTGGTCATGTAGTGAGACTAATCCATCTGGACTGGGGACTAATCCATCTGGTCATGTAGTGAGGGACTAATCCATCTGGTCATATAGTGAGGGACTAATCCATCTGGTCATGTAGTGAGGGGACTAATCAATCTGGTCATGTAGTGAGGGACTAATCCATCTGGTCATGTAGTGAGGGTCTAAATCCATCTGGTTATGAGGGACTAATCCATCTGGTCTGGACTAATCATCTGGTAGTGAGGGACTAATCCATCTGGTCATGTAGTGAGGGACTAATCCATCTGGTCATGGTAGTGAGGGACTAATCCATCTGGTCATGTAGTGAGGGACTAATCCATCTGGTCATGATAGTGAGGGACTAATCCATCTGGTCATGTAGTGAGGGACTAATCCATCTGATGCCTCATAATGGGGGACTAATCCATCTGGTCATGTAGTGAGGGACTAATCCACCTGGTCATGTAGTGAGGGACTAATCCATCTGGTCATGTAGTGAGGACTAATCCAACTGGTCATGGTAGTGAGGGACTAATCCATCTGGTCATGTAGTGAGGGACTAATCTATCTGGTCATGATAGTGAGGGACTAATCCATCTGGTCATGTAGTGAGGGACTAATCCATCTGATGCCTCATAATGGGGGACTAATCCATCTGGTCATGTAGTGAGGGACTAATCCATCTGGTCATGTATTGAGGGACTAATGTACTACAACTGCAAGATCAGCAGTGAAATAATGCATATTGTATATATATATATATATATATATATATATATATTATATATATATGTATATATATATATATTTACACAGTATATATAGAGAGAATATAAAGTAGCCTAAACATTTGAATAAAAGTTCTGAAGGGTATTGGAGGATGAAACATGTCAGTCTACTAAGAGAAAAGGGGAAATAGTTGTTGCCTTTAGATGTCTGTCCCATCAGCATTTCTGTTAGTTCAACATCTGGAGTCGGTGAGTCGTTAAATAGGAACAGTGTTAATTTACCAATCACATCCCATTAGAAATGGGCTGGGAGGCCATGGTTGAGCTCTCTATGTTCTGAGGAAAACGCTGCCTGCAAACCCATTGGAGTCCAGTTGATGACTATTTCTTGGAATATGGTGGGTTTTACTGTGTCACATCTCAGACCTGGGACATTGGTCCTACAAGCCAGATGTCGTGCGATAACTGTGTGTTTGGGCCATCCATTTCATTGTAGGCATTTCCAGGGCCATCGTTCCTTAGCAACCTGGGATAATTCCACTCCACCGTTTCCTCTTCTTCGGTGGAACATGGGACTGGTCAGAGCAGCTTGTTTCCTGTCTTCTGAACCCAGGTGGACTGGACGAGTCCAACAAGAGGGAGGGAGGGAGAGAGGGAGGAGGGAGAGAGGGAGGGAGGGAGAGAGAGAGAGAGAGAGAGAGAGAGGGAGGGGAGAGAGGGAGGGAGGGAGGAGGGAGAGGAGGGAGGGAGGGAGGGGAGGAGAGAGGAGGAGGGAGGGAGGGAGGGAGGGAGGGAGGGAGAGAGAGAGAGAGACAGAGAGACAGAGAGTAGATATATATATATATATATATGTTATATATATATATATATATATATATATATAATCGATATGTATATATATATATATATATATATTTGGCCAGTATATATAGCATATATATATATATATATATATATATATATATATATATATATATATATATATATGCAACATTTCCTGCCTCAGCTAGTGAGATAAGACATCCCACTCAGACCAGACTCAGAGCATCTTCTCACCCCTGAAGGAGTACAGCTCAGCTATTCCCAACATACATTAGATTTACAGATAAAGTAGAAACTGCAAAGACATTCCTATCACTCTGTAGACCCTCTGTGGACAAACCAGGTCTAATTATAGACACATAGTGAGGTTGGTGTGTTCTATCCATACAAACCTCACCATATAACACTCTGTTCTGACTGCTGCCCCTTGCAGCATAACATGTCTGTGTTCCATAGCATGTGAATGAATATGAAGTTAGGATGCCATCTGGAAAAGAATACAAAAGTCATCTACATGCATTATGACAGCCAATGTGACTTTCATGATTCACAACAAAAACAAAACTTGTTTTTTTTTTGCAGAGAAACAAACCTGTCGTTTTTGGTTCAAATCATGTGGCCAAATGATTTCCGTAGGCAAGAGAACACACATTGTCCAACTCCTGATGTCACCTGACAACAGAGACAGGAAATGGAGAAGGAACCTGGTCAATTCCTGTTACTGGTATTTGTGTCAAGGAGGAGGTGCAGTTTGAATTAATATGTTTTTCCTACATAGGTGGGGTATAGATGGGGAAGGGTAATATTTTCCCTCTACATAGGGTGGGGCATGGATGGGGAAGGGTAATATTTTTCTCACATAGGTGTGGGGTATAGATGGGGGAAGGGTAATATTATCCTCTACATAGATAAGATGGGGTATAGATGGGGAAGGGTAATATTGTCCTCTACATAGGGTGGGGTATAGGGATGGGGAAGGGTAATATTGTCCTCTACATAGGTATAGTGGGGAAGGGCAATATTATCCTCCCACATAGGGTGGGGATGATGGGGAAGGGTAATATTGTCCTCTACATAGGGTGGGGTATAGATGGGGAGGGAAGTCCTCTACATAGGGTGGGGTAATATTTGTCCCTCTACATAGGGTGGGGTATAGATGGGGAAGGATTGTCCTCTACATAGGGATAGATGGGGGAAGGAATATTATCCTCTACATAGGGTGGGGTATAGATGGGGAAGGGGTCCCTCTACATAGATAAGATGGGGTATAGATGGGGAAGTAATATTTTCCTCTACATAGGGTGGGGTATAGATGGGGGGAAGGGGAATATTATCCTCCCCACATAGGGTGGGGTATAGATTTCCTCTACATAGATAAGATGGGGTATAGATGGGGAAGGGTAATATTGTCCCTCTACATAGGGTGGGGTATAGATGGGAAGGGTAATATGATCCTCTACATAGGGTGGGGTATAGATGGGGGAAGGGCAATATTGTCCTCTAGATAAGATGGGGTATAGATGGGGAGGGAATATTATCATCCTCTACATAGGGTGGGGTATAGATGGGAAGGGTAATATTGTCCTCTACATAGGTGGGGTATAGATGGGGAAGGGGAATATTGTCCTCTACATAGGGTGGGGAAGGGGTATAGATGGGGAAGGGTAATATTGTCCTCTACATAGGGTGGGGTATAGATGGGGAAGGGTAATATTATCCTCTACATAGGGTGGGGTATAGATGGGGAAGGGTAATATTGTCATCCTCTAGATGGGGAAGGGTAATATTGTCCTCTACATAGGGTGGGGTATAGATGGGGAAGGTAATATTATTCCTCTACATAGATAGATGAAGGGTATAGATGGGGGAAGGTAATATTGTCCTCTACATAGGGTGGGGTATAGATGTGGAAGGTAATATTATCCTCTCACATAGATAAGGGGGATTGATAGGTGAGGCATTGATGGGGAATATTGTCCCTCTACATAGGATAAGATGGGGTATAGATGGGGAAGGGTAATATTTCCTCTACATAGGTGATGGGGTAATATTATACAAGGGATGGGGAAGGGGTAATATTGTCCTCTACATAGGGTGGGGTATAGATGGGGAAGGGTAATATTATCCTCTACATAGGGTGGGGTATAGATGGGGAAGGGTAATATTATCCTCTACATAAGTGGGGTATAGATGGGGAAGGGTAATATTGTCCTCTACATAGGGTGGGGTATTCGAGCTCATTTATTTCAATCTGGAGCTCCACACAAGGCCTGTTCTTTGCTCCCCACACCTTAGAAATCCAACTAAAAGCTGTGGAGAGAGTATCATATCTGTGTCTGTGATGTTCTTTAGAACCCCTGACCTCCTCTAAACCCTCAGACAACAAGCACTGTGATACACATCGATCCAAATGGCAGAATGTTTACCTTCCCAGAAGACAGACAACAAGCCCTGTGATACACATCGATCCAAAATGGCGGAATGTTTGCCTTTCCAGAAGACAGACAACAAGCCCTGTGCCCCCATGCAAATTCCATCTTTTATCACAGTAACATATCTAACAACATGGACCATGGCCCTCTCCCTCCTCTTTGATCCATTATTACTACTACTGAAGTGCTGCTTTTAATTCTGTCATTTACTCGCTGGCCTAGTTGGCTAATTTGCGCCTATAGAAAGGGGGTTTTGTGCACTCTGCAGCACATTTAGTAGCAGTATATTTGAGGTTGGGGAACGTCGTAAAAGGTAAGCAAACAGCAAACTGAACCTGAAGGTGTCATTTGTGGCTTAAAAATGGTCTCTAGTTCATTATAAATGTCAAATCATATCTGGTTTGAAGTCAGCCTGAAAGCAAACCTTACCATCATTCTTATGTGGGCTATTTAGTGGCCCGTTTCAACAACCTCCTCCTTAGGTTTTTTCTTTGGCAGGAAACAAGTCCAGTCTCCTCGAGAAGTCATTAAATCAATGTGGTGCGAGAGACAATGGGTGTGAAGGAAGGAAGGGTTCCTGTATAACCCATCACACGCCCCATGTCCCTGCTTCATCAACTCTCCTGCATGACTGGGCATGGAAGCAGGGAGACGAGGAGATGTTCCATGGGGTTGGATGAAGTGACGATGGCTGAGTGAGGGATTACGAAGGGATTGATGGATGGAGGAGGGGATTGATGGATGGAGGAGGGATTGATAGATGGAGGAGGGATTGATAGATGGAGGAGGGGATGATATGGAGGGAGGGGATTGATGGATGGATGGATGAAGGGATTGATAGATGGAGGAGGGATTGATAGATGGAGGAGGGACGATAGATGGAGGAAGGGATTGATAGATGGATGAAGGGATTGATAGATGGAGGAGGGGATTGATAGATGGATGAAGTGGATTGATAGATGGATGAAGTGGATTGATAGATGGATGAAGGGATTGATAGATGGATGAAGGAATTGATAGATGGAGGAGGATTGATAGATGGGGAGGGGATTGATAGATGGAGGAGGAGATTGATAGATGGATGAAGGGATTGATAGATGGAGGAGGGGATTGATAGATGGAGGAGGGGATTGATAGATGGAGGAGGGGATTGATAGATGGAGGAGGGGATTGATAGATGGAGGAGGGGATTGATAGATGGAGGAGGGGATTGATAGATGGATGAAGGGATTGATAGATGGAGGAGGGGATTGATAGATGGAGGAGGGGATTGATAGATGGAGGAGGAGATTGATAGATGGATGAAGGGATTGATAGATGGAGGAGGGGATTGATAGATGGAGGAGGGGATTGATAGATGGAGGAGGAGATTGATAGATGGAGGGAAGGTGAAGGAGCGGGCACTGGGAGTCCAGCTGTTGCTCAAGGGAAAGAACGTGGAATATTTATCCTCAATGTAACCTCCGAGTTTATC
>NW_027038610.1:0-33846 GCF_034236695.1 Oncorhynchus nerka
TGTATTAGTTTAGGGTGAGTAATGTCAAGTCTGACCAGGTATTGTGTTAGTTTAGGGTTAGTAGTGATGCTCAAGTCTGACCAGGTACTGTGCTTAGTTTAGGTTATCTGATCTGTCAGGCATTGTGTTAGTTTAGGGTTAGTAATGTCAAGTCTGACCAGGCATTGTGTTAGCTTAGGTTAGTAATGTCATAGTCTGACCAGGCATTGTGTAAGGATAGGTTAGTAATGTCTGACCAGGCATTGTGTTAGTTTAGGGTTAGGTAACTGTCAAGTCTGACCAGGTATTGTGTTAGTTTAGGGTTAGTAATGTCAAGTCTGACCAGGCATTGTGTTAGTTAGGGTTAGTAATGTCAAGTCTGACCCAGGTATTGTGTTAGTTTAGGTTAGTCTTGAACAGGTATTGTGTTAGTTTAGAGTTAGTCTGACCAGGTAATGTCGTCTAGCTTAAGGTCGAACAGTTTAGGGTTAGTAGATCAAGTCTGACCAGGCATTGTGTTAGTTTAGGGTTAGTAATGTCAAGTCTGACCAGGCATTGTGTTAGTTTAGGTTAGTAATGTCAAGTCCGACTCAGGCATTGTGTTAGTTTAGGTTGAGGTAATGTCAAGTCTGACCAGGCATGTGTTAGTTTAGGGTTAGTAGTGTCGTCAATCTGACAGGTATTGTGTTGTTTAGGTTAGTAATGTCAAGTCCGACCAGGCATTGTGTTAGTTTAGGTTAGTAATGTCAAGTCTGACCAGGCATTGTGCTAGTTTAGGGTTAGTAATGTCAAGTCTGACCAGGCATTGTGTTAGTTTAGGTTAGTAATGTCATAGTTTAGGGTTAGTAATGTCAAGTCTGACCAGGTACAGGTTAGTTTAGTGTTAGGCAACAGTTTAGGGTTAGTAATGTCAAGTCTGACCAGGCATTGTGTTAGTTTAGGTTAGTATGTCAAGTCTGACCAGGCATTGTGTTAGTTTAGGTTAGTGTCACCATCTGACAGGCACAGTTAGTTTAGGTTAGTCTGACCAGGTATTGTGTTAGTTTAGGTTAGTAATGTCAAGTCTGAACAGGCATTGTGTTAGTTTAGGGTTAGCAGTAGCCGTTTCTGACCAGGCATTGTGTTAGTTTAGGTTAGTGACCAAGTATTGTGTTAGTTTAGGTTAGTAATGTCATAGTTTAGGTTAGTCTGGACCAGGCATTGTGTTAGTTTAGGTTAGCCCATCATAGGGTTAGTTTATAGTAAGTCTGACCAGGCATTGTGTTAGTTTAGGTTAGTAAATGTGTCAAGTCTGACCAGGTATTGTGTTAGTTTAGGGTTAGTAATATCCAAGTCTGACCAGGCATTGTGTTAGCTTAGGGTTAGTAATGTCAAGTCTGACCAGGCATTGTATTGGTTTAGGTTATGTCAAGTCTGAGCATTTGTGTTAGTTTAGGGTTAGTAATGTCATAGTTAGGTTAGTTAGGTTAGTTTGACTCAGGCATTATGTTAGTTTGGGTTGTGTTAGTTTAGGGTTAGTAATGTCAAGTCTGACCAGGCATTGTGTTAGTTTAGGGGTTAAATGTCAAGTCTGACCAGGTATTGGTTAGTTTAGATAGTAATTGGTCTGACCAGGGATTGTGGTTGGTTAATGTCAAGTCTGACCAGGCATTGTGTTAGTTTAGGGTTATTCTGACCAGGCATTGTGTTAGTTTTTAGGTTAGTAATGTCAAGTCTACCAGGTATTGTTTAAATGAAAGTCTGACCAGGCATTGTGTTAGTTTAGGGGTTAGTAATGTCAAGTCTGACCAGGCATTGTGTTAGTTTAGGGTTATGGTCACATCTTGCTGAGGATGGGTGTAATGACAGCAGACAGGGAGGACAGGTATTGTGGTGGTTTAGGTTGTAGGTACGTACCTCTGAGGAGGAAAAATACGGCAGACAGGAGGACAGGTATTGTGTTAGTTTAGGGTTATGGTCATACCTCCTGAGGATGGGTGTAATGACAGTAGACAGGAGACTACCAGCGTTGATTGACAGGTAGAAGATGGAGAAGAACGTGCTCCTCTGTTTCTCCTGGAGAATGTATGGACAGGGGAGGACAGGAGGACAGGAGGACAGAGACATGGACAGGAGGACAGGAGGACAGGAGGACAGGAGGACAGGAGACATGGACAGGAGGACAGGAGGACAGGAGGACAGGACAGGAGACATGGACAGGAGGACAGGAGGACAGGAGGACAGGAGGACAGGAGGGAGACAGGAGACATGGACAGAGGACAGGACAGGAGACATGGACAGGAGGACAGGAGGACAGGAAGACAGGAGACATGGACAGGAGGACAGGAGACATGGACAGGAGGACAGGAGGACAGGTGACATGGACAGGAGGACGGGAGACAGGAGGACAGGGAAGGACAAGAGACAGGAGACATGGACAGGAGGATAGAAGGACAAGAAGACAGGAGACATGGACAGGAGGACAGGAGACATGGACAGGAGGGCAGGAGACAGGAGGACAGAAGGACAAGTGGACAGGAGGACAGAAGGACAGGAGGACAGGAGGACAGGAAGACAGGAGGACAGGATACATGGACAGGAGACAGGAGACAGAGAGGACAGAAGACAGGAGGACAGACAGGAGGACAGGGAGACATGGAAAGAAGGACAGGGGACAGGAGACATGGACAGAAGGACAGGAGGACATGAGACATGGACAGGAGGACAGAGACATGGACAGGAGGACAGGGGGACAGGAGACATGGACAGAAGGACAGAAGGATAGGAGGACAGGAGGAGGACAGGGGACATGGACAGGAGGACAGGAGGATAGAGACATGGACAGGAGGACAGGAGACATGGACATGAGATCAGGAGGATAGGAGGACAGGAGGACAGGAGACATGGACAGGAGGACAGGAGGACATGGACAGGAGGACAGGGGAGGACATGAGACATGGACAGAGGACAGGAGGACAGAGAACAGGAGGACGTGGAGACATGGACAGAAGACATGGACAGGAGGACAGGTTTAGAACTGCAAACATCTGACCTTGACATTTGTATCTCAACCATAGCTAGCAGCACCATCTATCTGCTGAGATTCAAGGTGTTTAGATTCATCCACATTCAGCAACATGATGCTCTATAACCTGACCTAAATGCACCTTCCAGCTGGTATCCAGGGTTAGTGGTTATTAAACAACCATCTGGGATGTGTTCTGCTGGCTCAGCACTGATAATGACTGAAGTCACATTGATAAACCTGATCACTACTTCCTGAGTCTGGAGTCTACACTACTGTACTGACCGAGGTCGGCAGAGACAGACTCTAAAATGAAGTCTACACTACTGTACTGACCGAGGTAGAGACAGACTCTAAAATGGAGTCTACACTACCACTGAGGGTGAGTAGAGACAGACTCAAAATGGAGTCTACACTACTGTACTGACCGAGGTCGGTAGAGACAGACTCTAAAATGGAGTCTACATTACTGTACTGACCGAGGACGGCAGAGACAGACTCTAAAATGGAGTCTACATTACTGTACTGACCGAGGTCAGTAGAGACAGACTCTAAAATGGAGTCTACACTACTGTATAGACCGAGGTCGGTAGAGACCGACTCTAAAATGGAGTCTACACTACTGTAAGGACCGAGGTCGGTAGAGACAGACTCTAACCGAGGTCAGTAGAGACAGACTCTAAAATGGAGTCTACACTACTGTATAGACCGAGGTCGGTAGAGACCGACTCTAAAATGGAGTCTACACTACTGTAAAGACCGAGGTCAGTAGAGACAGACTCTAAAATGGAGTCTACACTACCGTAATCACCGAGGTCAGTAGAGACTCTAAAATGGAGTCTACACTACCGTATAGACCGAGGTCGGTAGAGACTCTAAAATGGAGTCTACACTACAGTAATGACCGAGGTCGGTAGAGACTCTAAAATGGAGTCTACACTACAGTAATGACTGAGGTCAGTAGAGACAAACTCTAAAATGGAGTCTACACTACTGTAAGGACCGAGGTCGGTAGAGACCGACTCTAAAATGGAGTCTACACTACTGTATAGACCGAGGTCGGTAGAGACCGACTCTAAAATGGAGTCTACACTACTGTAAGGACCGAGGTCGGTAGAGACAGACTCTAACCGAGGTCAGTAGAGACAGACTCTAAAATGGAGTCTACACTGCACTGGTATAGACCGAGGCGGCAGAGACCGACTCTAAAATGGAGTCTACACTACTGTAAGGACCGAGGTCGGTAGAGACTCTAAAATGGAGTCTACACTACTGTAATCACGAGGTCGGTAGAGACAGACTCTAAAATGGAGTCTACACTACCGTAATCACCGAGGTCAGTAGAGACAGAATCTAAAATAGAGTCACACTACTGTAGGACCGAGGTCGGTAGAGACAGACTCTAAAATGGAGTCTACACTACAGTAATGACCGAGGTCGGTAGAGACAGACTCTAAAATGGCTGCTCCGCTAGCGTTACCAACCTGGTGGTCTTCAAACTGGTCTCCTCCAAAGGCAGCGACACAGGGTTTGATGCCCCCCGTCCCCAGAGCGATGAGGAACAGGCCAACCATAGACATGGCCCTGAGGGAGAGAACAGCACATCACGTATCAGTTCAACTAATGGAACTCATATCATAGAAGTTGAGTCAACAGGAGTTGACTAAGTTTACACAACTCTAATCTTTTTACAATGCTTCAGGCGGTACAGGCTTATAAGATGTTGTGTTTAGGGGTGACAGCAATGCTTTGGTACAGGCTTATATAGGATGTTGTGTTTAGGGGTGAACAGCAGATGAACTCACACATGGAAGGTCATGTTGTCAGGGGTCCCGTCCCTGTCTGTGTCTGTGATGTCGTGTATGGCGCTTACTGCCATGACGACCTGTCCCACCGTATAGACGATGGATAAATAGACAATAGTCCTGGGGAGAGAGGAGGAAAGAGGAGAGAGAGAGGAGGAGAGAGGAGGGAGAGAGGAGGAGAGAGAGAAGGAGAGAGAGAGAGAGAGAGGAAAGAGAGTGAGAGAGAGGAAAGAGGAGAGAGAGAGAGAGAGAGAGAGAGAGAGGAAAGAGAGCGAGAGAGAGGGAAGAGAGAGGAGAGAGAGAGGAAAGAGAGCGAGGAGAGAGAGAGGAAAGAGAGAGGAGGGAGAGAGAGGGAAGAGAGAGAGGAGGGAGAGAGGAAAGAGAGCGAGAGAGAGGCGAGAGAGAGAGAGAGAGAGGACAGAGAGAGGAGGGAGAGAGGAAAGAGAGCGAGAGAGAGGGGAAAGAGAGAGAGAGAGAGAGAGAGAGAGAGGAAAGAGAGAGGAAAGAGAGCGAGAGAGAACAATTCGAAAACAAATCCAATCTTGATAAACTCCCATATCTACTGGGTGAAATACCACAGTGTGACATCACATATCTACTGGGTGAAATACCACAGTGTGACATCACATATCTACTGGGTGAAATACCACAGTGTGACATCACATATCTACTGGGTGAAATACCACAGTGTGACATCACATATCTACTGGGAGAGACCACAGTGTTACATCCCATATCAGAAATACCACAGTGTGACATCACATATCTACTGGGTGAAATACCACAGTGTGACATCACATATCTACTGGGTGAAATACCACAGTGTGACATCACATATCTACTGGGTGAAATACCACAGTGTGACATCACATATCTACTGGGTGAAATACCACAGTGTGCCATCACAGCAGCAAGATGTGTGACCTGTTGCCACAAGAAAAGGGGCAACCAGTGAAGAACAAACACCGTTGTAAATACAACCCATATTTATGTTTATTTATCTTCCCTTTTGTACTTCAACCATTTGCACATCGTTAAAACACTGTGTATATACATCATATGGAACTTTTGTGAGTATTATATTTTACTGTTCATTTTTTATTTAAGTTTTCTTTATTATCTATTTTGTTTTGTTTTTTGCAAAGTAAAAAGTGTTTTGAGGGGGAGAAAAACGAATGATTTACCAGGAGGGCAGACAACTACAAGCGAGGGACCTACAATCCCCAGATATCCTATGGAAGATCAGATCATATGTGGATGTACTGGGTTTGGACTCACTTGAACTTCCCCAGCCAGGAGTCTGCCACTATGGCCCCCAGTATAGGAGTCAGGTAGCAGAGAGCGATGAAGGTGTGATAGATAGAGGTGGCCAGGTCATCATCCCACTTCAGGAAATACCTGAAGTACAGGACCAACACCGCTAGAGGGAGACAACAGAACCGCTCAATATACAACACTGCTAGAGGAGACAACAGAACCGCTCAATATACAACACCGCTAGAGGGAGACAACAGAACCACTCAATATACAACACTGCTAGAGGAGACAACAGAACCGCTCAATATACAACACCGCTAGAGGGAGACAACAGAACCACTCAATATGTCCATCTACAGGACCAACACCGCTAGAGGAGACAACAGAACCACTCAATATACAACACCGCTAGAGGGAGACAACAGAACCACTCAATATGTCCATCTACAGGACCAACACCGCTAGAGGAGACAACAGAACCACTCAATATACAACACCGCTAGAGGGAGACAACAGAACCACTCAATATGTCCATCTACAGGACCAACACCGCTAGAGGAGACAACAGAACCACTCAATATACAACACCGCTAGAGGGAGACAACAGAACTAGAGGAGACAACAGAACCACTCAATATGTCCATCTACAGGACCAACACCGCTAGAGGAGACAACAGAACCACTCAATATACAACACCGCTAGAGGGAGACAACAGAACCACTCAATATACAACACCGCTAGAGGAGACAACAGAACCACTCAATATGTCCATCTACAGGACCAACACCGCTAGAGGAGACAACAGAACCACTCAATATACAACACCGCTAGAGGAGACAACAGAACCACTCAATATGTCCATCTACAGGACCAACACCGCTAGAGGAGACAACAGAACCACTCAATATACAACACCGCTAGAGGGAGACAACAGAACCACTCAATATGTCCATCTACAGGACCAACACCGCTAGAGGAGACAACAGAACCGCTCAATATACAACACCGCTAGAGGGAGACAACAGAACCACTCAATATGTCCATCTACAGGACCAACACCGCTAGAGGAGACAACAGAACCGCTCAATATACAACACTGCTAGAGGAGACAACAGAACCACTCAATATACAACACCGCTAGAGGAGACAACAGAACCACTCAATATGTCCATCTACAGGACCAACACCGCTAGAGGAGACAACAGAACCACTCAATATACAACACCGCTAGAGGAGACAACAGAACCACTCAATATGTCCATCTACAGGACCAACACCGCTAGAGGAGACAACAGAACCGCTCAATATACAACACTGCTAGAGGAGACAACAGAACCACTCAATATACAACACCGCTAGAGGAGACAACAGAACCACTCAATATGTCCATCTACAGGACCAACACCGCTAGAGGAGACAACAGAACCACTCAATATACAACACTGCTAGAGGGAGACAACAGAACCACTCAATATGTCCATCTACAGGACCAACACCGCTAGAGGAGACAACAGAACCGCTCAATATACAACACCGCTAGAGGGAGACAACAGAACCACTCAATATGTCCATCTACAGGACCAACACCGCTAGAGGAGACAACAGAACCGCTCAATATACAACACCGCTAGAGGGAGACAACAGAACCACTCAATATGTCCATCTACAGGACCAACACCGCTAGAGGAGACAACAGAACCACTCAATATGTCCATCTACAGGACCAACACCGCTAGGGAGGAGACAACAGAACCACTCAATATGTCCATCTACAGGACCAACACCGCTAGAGGGAGACAACAGAACCACTCAATATGTCCATCTACAGGACCAACACCGCTAGAGGAGACAACAGAACCACTCAATATACAACACTGCTAGAGGAGACAACAGAACCACTCAATATACAACACTGCTAGAGGAGACAACAGAACCACTCAATATACAACACCGCTAGAGGAGACAACAGAACCACTCAATATGTCCATCTACAGGACCAACACCGCTAGAGGAGACAACAGAACCACTCAATATGTCCATCTACAGGACCAACACCGCTAGAGGAGACAACAGAACCACTCAATATGTCCATCTACAGGACCAACACCGCTAGAGGAGACAACAGAACCACTCAATATACAACACTGCTAGAGGAGACAACAGAACCACTCAATATGTCCATCTACAGGACCAACACCGCTAGAGGAGACAACAGAACCACTCAATATACAACACCGCTAGAGGAGACAACAGAACCACTCAATATACAACACCGCTAGAGGAGACAACAGAACCACTCAATATGTCCATCTACAGGACCAACACCGCTAGGGGGGGACAACAGAACCACTCAATATGTCCATCTACAGGACCAACACCGCTAGAGGAGACAACAGAACCACTCAATATGTCCATCTACAGGACCAACACCGCTAGAGGAGACAACAGAACCACTCAATATGTCCATCTACAGGACCAACACCGCTAGAGGAGACAACAGAACCACTCAATATGTCCATCTACAGGACCAACACCGCTAGGGAGGAGACAACAGAACCACTCAATATGTCCATCTACAGGACCAACACCGCTAGAGGAGACAACAGAACCACTCAATATACAACACCGCTAGAGGAGACAACAGAACCACTCAATATGTCCATCTACAGGACCAACACCGCTAGAGGAGACAACAGAACCACTCAATATGTCCATCTACAGGACCAACACCGCTAGAGGAGACAACAGAACCACTCTATATGTCCATCTACAGGACCAACACCGCTAGAGGAGACAACAGAACCACTCAATATGTCCATCTACAGGACCAACACCGCTAGAGGAGACAACAGAACCACTCAATATGTCCATCTACAGGACCAACACCGCTAGAGGAGACAACAGAACCACTCAATATGTCCATCTACAGGACCAACACCGCTAGAGGAGACAACAGAACCACTCAATATGTCCATCTACAGGACCAACACCGCTAGAGGAGACAACAGAACCACTCAATATGTCCATCTACAGGACCAACACCGCTAGAGGAGACAACAGAACCACTCAATATACAACACTGCTAGAGGAGACAACAGAACCACTCAATATGTCCATCTACAGGACCAACACCGCTAGAGGAGACAACAGAACCACTCAATATACAACACTGCTAGAGCAGACAACAGAACCACTCAATATGTCCATCTACAGGACCAACACCGCTAGAGGAGACAACAGAACCACTCAATATGTCCATCTACAGGACCAACACCGCTAGAGGAGACAACAGAACCACTCAATATGTCCATCTACAGGACCAACACCGCTAGAGGAGACAACAGAACCACTCAATATGTCCATCTACAGGACCAACACCGCTAGAGGAGACAACAGAACCACTCAATATGTCCATCTACAGGACCAACACCGCTAGAGGAGACAACAGAACCACTCAATATGTCCATCTACAGGACCAACACCGCTAGAGGAGACAACAGAACCACTCAATATACAACACCGCTAGAGGAGACAACAGAACCACTCAATATGTCCATCTACAGGACCAACACCGCTAGAGGAGACAACAGAACCACTCAATATGTCCATCTACAGGACCAACACCGCTAGAGGAGACAACAGAACCACTCAATATGTCCATCTACAGGACCAACACCGCTAGGGGGGGACAACAGAACCACTCAATATGTCCATCTACAGGACCAACACCGCTAGAGGAGACAACAGAACCACTCAATATGTCCATCTACAGGACCAACACCGCTAGAGGAGACAACAGAACCACTCAATATGTCCATCTACAGGACCAACACCGCTAGAGGAGACAACAGAACCACTCAATATACAACACCGCTAGAGGAGACAACAGAACCACTCAATATGTCCATCTACAGGACCAACACCGCTAGGGGGGACAACAGAACCACTCAATATGTCCATCTACAGGACCAACACCGCTAGAGGAGACAACAGAACCACTCAATATGTCCATCTACAGGACCAGTCCTTAACATTGGTCAATGAAATTTATTTGTGATTGGCTCAGCTCTCTGCTATCTGTCAACATAGAGAGGTGTTTTGTGTGATTGGCTCAGCTCTCTGCTATCTGTCAACATAGAGAGGTGTGATTGGCTCAGCTCTCTGCTATCTGTCAACATAGAGAGGTGTGATTGGCTCAGCTCTCTGCTATCTGTCAACATAGAGAGGTGTGATTGGCTCAGCTCTCTGCTATCTGTCAACATAGAGAGGTGTGATTGGCTCAGCTCTCTGCTATCTGTCAACATAGAGAGGTGTGATTGGCTCAGCTCTCTGCTATCTGTCAACATAGAGAGGTGTGATTGGCTCAGCTCTCTGCTATCTGTCAACATAGAGAGTGTGATTGGCTCAGCTCTCTGCTATCGGTCAACATAGAGAGGTGTGATTGGCTCAGCTCTCTGCTATCTGTCAACATAGAGAGGTGTGATTGGCTCAGCTCTCTGCTATCTGTCAACATAGAGAGGTGTGATTGGCTCAGCTCTCTGCTATCTGTCAACATAGAGAGGTGTGATTGGCTCAGCTCTCTGCTATCTGTCAACATAGAGAGGTGTGATTGGCTCAGCTCTCTGCTATCTGTCAACATAGAGAGGTGTGATTGGCTCAGCTCTCTGCTATCTGTCAACATAGAGAGGTGTGATTGGCTCAGCTCTCTGCTATCTGTCAACATAGAGAGGTGTGATTGGCTTAGCTCTCTGCTATCTGTCAACATAGAGAGGTGTGATTGGCTCAGCTCTCTGCTATCTGTCAACATAGAGAGGTGTGATTGGCTCAGCTCTCTGCTATCGGTCAACATAGAGAGGTGTGATTGGCTCACCTCGCATGCCATAGTAGGAGAAACGTTCACAGAACTCATTGACCACGATGAAGAAGATGCTGAGAGGATACCCGCACACATCCACCTGGACACAGAGTAGCAGAAACACCTTTATTTGACCAAATCAAATCACATTTTATTTGTCAAATACACTTGTTTAGTAGACGTTATTGTGGGTGTAGCGAAATGCTTGTGTTTCTAGCTCCAACAGTGCAGTAATATCTAACTAAATGCTTGTGTTTCTAGCTCCAACAGTGCAGTAATATCTAACTAAATGCTTGTGTTTCTAGCTCCAACAGTGCAGTAATATCTAACTAAATGCTTGTGTTTCTAGCTCCAACAGTAATATCTAACTAAATGCTTGTGTTTCTAGCTCCAACAGTGCAGTAATATCTAACTAAATGCTTGTGTTTCTAACTCCAACAGTGCAGTAATATCTAACTAAATGCTTGTGTTTCTAGCTCCAACAGTGCAGTAATATCTAACTAAATGCTTGTGTTTCTAGCTCCAACAGTACAGTAATATCTAACTAAATGCTTGTATTTCTAGCTCCAACAGTAATGTCTAACTAAATGCTTGTGTTTCTAGCTCCAACAGTGCAGTAGTATCTAACTAAATGCTTGTGTTACCAGCTCCATCAGTACAGTAATATCTAACTAAATGCTTGTGTTTCTAGCTCCAACAGTGCAGTAATATCTAACTAAATGCTTGTGTTCCCAGCTCCATCAGTACAGTAATATCTAACCAAATGCTTGTATTTCTAGCTCCAACAGTAATATCTAACTAAATGCTTGTGTTCCCAGCTCCATCAGTACAGTAATATCTAACCAAATGCTTGTATTTCTAGCTCCAACAGTAATATCTAACTAAATGCTTGTATTTCTAGCTCCAACAGTAATGTCTAACTAAATGCTTGTGTTTCTAGCTCCAACAGTGCAGTAATATCTAACTAAATGCTTGTGTTCCTAGATCCAACAGTAATATCTAACTAAATGCTTGTGTTCCCAGCTCCATCAGTACAGTAATATCTAACCAAATGCTTGTATTTCTAGCTCCAACAGTAATATCTAACTAAATGCTTGTGTTCCTAGCTCCAACAGTACAGTAGTATCTAACTAAATGCTTGTGTTTCTAGCTCCAACAGTAATATCTAACTAAATGCTTGTGTTTCTAGCTCCAACAGTAATATCTAACTAAATGCTTGTGTTTCTAGCTCCAACAGTGCAGTAATATCTAACTAAATGCTTGTGTTCCCAGCTCCATCAGTACAGTAATATCTAACTAAATGCTTGTGTTTCTAGCTCCAACAGTACAGTAGTATCTAACTAAATGCTTGTGTTTCTAGCTCCAACAGTAATATCTAACTAAATGCTTGTATTTCTAGCTCCAACAGTACAGTAGTATCTAACTAAATGCTTGTGTTTCTAGCTCCAACAGTGCAGTAATATCTAACTAAATGCTTGTGTTTCTAGCTCCAACAGTGTAGTAGTATCTAACTAAATGCTTGTGTTTCTAGCTCCAACGGTGCAGTAATATCTAACTAAATGCTTGTGTTTCTAGCTCCAACAGTAGTATCTAACTAAATGCTTGTGTTCCTAGTTCCAACAGTGCAGTAGTATCTAACTAAATGCTTGTGTTTCTAGCTCCAACAGTAGTATCTAACTAAATGCTTGTGTTCCTAGTTCCAACAGTGCAGTAGTATCTAACTAAATGCTTGTATTTCTAGTTCCAACAGTGCAGTAGTATCTAACTAAATGCTTGTGTTTCTAGCTCCAACAGTGCAGTAGTATCTAACTAAATGCTTGTATTCCTAGTTCCAACAGTGCAGTAGTATCTAACTAAATGCTTGTATTCCTAGTTCCAACAGTGCAGTAGTATCTAACAATTCACAACAATAAACTCAAATCTAAAAGTAAAAGAATGGAATTAAAAAATATATAAATATTAGCACGAGCTGTCGGACAAACACAGTAGAATAGAATACAGTATTTACATATGAGATGAGTAGCAGTATGGAAACATTATAGTAGAATAGAATACAGTATTTACATATGAGATGAGTAGCAGTATGGAAACAGTATTATAGTGACTAGTTAGTAAATACAGTAGAATAGAATACAGTATTTACATATGAGATGAGTAGCAGTATGGAAACATTATAGTAGAATATAATACAGTATATACATATGAGATGAGTAAAGCAGTATGTAAACTGTATTATAGTGACTAGTTAGTAAATACAGTAGAATAGAATACAGTATTTACATATGAGATGAGTAGCAGTATGGAAACTGTATTAAAGGGGCCAGAGTTAGTAAATACAGTAGAATAGAATACAGTATTTACATATGAGATGAGTAGCAGTATGGAAACTGTATTAAAGGGGCCAGAGTTAGTAAACACAGTAGAATATAATACAGTATATACATATGAAATGAGTAAAGCAGTATGTAAACATGATTAAAGTCACCAGTGTTCCATTATTAAAGTGACCAGTGTTCCATTATTAAAGGGACTAGTGTTCCATTATTAAAGTCACCAGTGTTCCATTATTAAAGTGACCAGTGTTCCATTATTAAAGTGACTAGTGTTCCATTATTAAAGTGGACAGTGTTCCATTATTAGAGTGACTAGTGTTCCATTATTAAAGTGACCAGTGTTCCATTATTAAAGTCACCAGTGTTCCATTATTAAAGTGACCAGTGTTCCATTATTAAAGTGACTAGTGTTCCATTATTAAAGTCACCAGTGTTCCATTATTAAAGTGACCAGTGTTCCATTATTAAAGTGACTAGTGTTCCATTATTAAAGTGACCAGTGTTCCATTATTAAAGTGACTAGTGTTCCATTATTAAAGTGACTAGTGTTCCATTATTAAAGTGACTAGTGTTCCATTATTAAAGTGGCTAGTGTTCCATTATTAAAGTGACCAGTGTTCCATTATTAAAGTGACTAGTGTTCCTTATTAAAGTGACTAGTGTTCCTTATTAAAGTGACTGGTGTTCCATTATTAAAGTGACTAGTGTTCCATTATTAAAGTGACCAGTGTTCCATTATTAAAGTGACCAGTGTTCCATTATTAAAATGACTAGTGTTCCATTATTAAAGTGACTAGTGTTCCATTATTAAAGTGACTAGTGTTCCATTATTAAAGTCACCAGTGTTCCATTATTAAAGTGACCAGTGTTCCATTATTAAAATGACTAGTGTTCCATTATTAAAGTGACTAGTGTTCCATTATTAAAGTGACTAGTGTTCCATTATTAAAATGACTAGTGTTCCATTATTAAAGTGACTAGTGTTCCATTATTAAAGTGGACAGTGTTCCATTATTAAAGTGGACAGTGATTCTGTGTCTATGTACATAGGGCAGCAGCCTCTAAGGGGCAAGGTTGAATAACCGGGTGGAAACCGCCTAGTCATGACTGTTTAACAGTCTGATGGCCTTGAGATAGAAGCTGTTTTTCAGTCTCTCGGTCCCAGCTTTGATGCACCTGTACTGACCTCGCCTTCTGGATGATAGCGGGGTGAACAGGCAGTGGCTCGGGTGGTTGTTGTCCTTGATGATCTTTTTGGCCTTCCTGTAACATCGGGTGGTGTGGGTGTCCTGGAGGGCAGGTAGTTTGCCCCCGGTGATGCGTTGTGCAGACCTCACTACCCTTCTTCACCACGCTGTCTGTGTGGGTGGACCATTTCAGTTTGTCCGTGATGTGTACGCCGAGGAACTTAAAACTTTCTACCCTCTTCACTACTGTTCCATTGATGTGGATAGGGGGGATTGCTCCCTCTGCTGTTTCCTGACGTCCACAATCATCTCCTTTGTTTTGTTGACGTTGAGTGAAAGGTTATTTTCCTGACACCACACTCCCAGGGCCCTCACCTCCTCCCTGTAGGCTGTCTCGTCGTTGTGGGTGATCAAGGCTACTACTGTTGTGTCGTCTGCAAACTTGATGATTGAGTTGGAGGCGTGTTTGGCCATGCAGTCATGGGTGAACAGGGAGTACAGGAGGGGGCTGAGCACTGACCCTTGTGGGACCCCTGTGTTGAAGATCAGCGAAGTGGAGATGATGTTTCCTACCTCCAACACCTGGGGGCGGCCTGTCAGGAAGTCCAGGACCCAGTTGCACAGCAGGGTGGGATTGAGACCCAGGGCCTTGAGCTTAATGATGAGCTTGGAGGGTACTATGGTGTTGAATGCTGAGCTATAGTCAATAAACAGCATTCTTACATAGGTATTCGTCTTGTCCAGATGGGATAGGGCAGTGTGCTGCTCAATGGCAATTGCATCGTCTGTGGACCTGTTGGGGCGGTATTCAAACTGAAGTGGATCTAAGGTGTCAGGTAAGGTGGAGGTGATATGATCCTTAACTAGTCTCTCAAAGCACTTCATGATGACAGTATTGAGTGCTACGGGGTGATAGTCATTCAGTTCAGTTATCTATGCCTTCTTGGGTTCAGGAACAACGGTGGCCATCTTGAAACATGTGGTGACAGCAGACTGGGATAGGGAGAGGTTGAATATGTCCGTAAACACTCCAGCCAGCTGGTCTGGTCATGCTCTGAGGACGCGGCTGGGGATGCCGTCTGTGCCGGCAGCCTTGCGAGGGTTAACACGTTTAAATGTCTTACTCACGGCGGCCACGGAGAAGGAGAGTCCACAGTCCTTGGTAGCGGGCCGCATCAGTGGCACTGTGTTTTCTTCAAAGCAGGACGTCGGTGTCCGTGATGTGACTGGTCTTCCCTTGGTAATCCGTGATTGTCTGTAGACTGGTCTTCCCTTGGTAATCCGTGATTGTCTGTAGACTGGTCTTCCCTTGGTAATCCGTGGTTGTCTGTAGACTGGTTTTCCCTTGGTAATCCGTGGTTGTCTGTAGACTGGTCTTCCCTTGGTAATCCGTGATTGTCTGTAGACTGGTTTTCCCTTGGTAATCCGTGGTTGTCTGTAGACTGGTCTTCCCTTGGTAATCCGTGGTTGTCTGTAGACTGGTCTTCCCTTGGTAATCCGTGATTGTCTGTAGACTGGTTTTCCCTTGGTAATCCGTGGTTGTCTGTAGACTGGTCTTCCCTTGGTAATCCGTGATTGTCTGTAGACTGGTCTTCCCTTGGTCATCTGTGGTTGTCTGTAGACTGGTCTTCCCTTGGTAATCCGTGGTTGTCTGTAGACTGGTCTTCCCTTGGTAATCTGTGGTTGTCTGTAGACTGGTCTTCCCTTGGTAATCCGTGATTGTCTGTAGACTGGTCTTCCCTTGGTAATCTGTGATTGTCTGTAGACTGGTCTTCCCTTGGTAATCCGTGGTTGTCTGTAGACTGGTCTTCCCTTGGTAATCCGTGATTGTCTGTAGACTGGTCTTCCCTTGGTAATCCGTGATTGTCTGTAGACTGGTCTTCCCTTGGTAATCCGTGGTTGTCTGTAGACTGGTCTTCCCTTGGTAATCTGTGGTTGTCTGTAGACTGGTCTTCCCTTGGTAATCCGTGGTTGTCTGTAGACTGGTCTTCCCTTGGTAATCCGTGATTGTCTGTAGACTGGTCTTCCCTTGGTAATCCGTGGTTGTCTGTAGACCCTGCCACATACCTCTTGTGTCTGAGCCGTTGAATTGCGACTCCACCTTGTCAATACGTTTTGCCTGTTTGATCGCTTTTTATTTGACCTTTATTTAACTAGGCAAGTCAGTTAAGAACAAATTCTTATTTACAATGACGGCCTACCGGGGAACAGTGGGTTAACTGCCTTGTTCAGGGGCAGAACGACAGATTTTTTACCTTGTCAGCTCAGGGATTCAATCTAGCAACCTTTCGGGTTACTGGCCCAACGCTCCAACCACTAGGCTACCTGCCCCCCCCAACGGTTAGTCTCACTGAGATTAAAACAGCTCTTTTCAAGAGAGACCTGGCCGAAATAGTAGCAAGTGTTATACAAAGAAACATTGCCGAGATAAAACACTACCGTGTAAAAAAACATCAGCTGACACATGGAGCCGGCAAGACGTACTGTGGAGGTGTACTGCATACGGAGCAGACAAGACGTACTGTGGAGGTGTACTGCATACGGAGCAGACAAGACGTACTGTGGAGGTGTACTGCAGACAAGACGTACTGTGGAGGTGTACTGCAGACAAGAAGTACTGTGGAGGTGTACTGCATACGGAGCAGACAAGACGTACTGTGGAGGTGTACTGCAGACAAGACGTACTGTGGAGGTGTACTGCATACGGAGCAGACAAGAAGTACTGTGGAGGTGTACTGCATACGGAGCAGACAAGACGTACTGTGGAGGTGTACTGCAGACAAGACGTACTGTGGAGGTGTACTGCATACGGAGCCGGCAAGACGTACTGTGGAGGTGTACTGCAGACAAGACGTACTGTGGAGGTGTACTGCATACGGAGCAGACAAGAAGTACTGTGGAGGTGTACTGCATACGGAGCAGACAAGACGTACTGTGGAGGTGTACTGCAGACAAGACGTACTGTGGAGGTGTACTGCAGACAAGACGTACTGTGGAGGTGTACTGCAGACAAGAAGTACTGTGGAGGTGTACTGCAGACAAGACGTACTGTGGAGGTGTACTGCAGACAAGAAGTACTGTGGAGGTGTACTGCAGACAAGACGTACTGTGGAGGTGTACTGCATACGGAGCAGACAAGAAGTACTGTGGAGGTGTACTGCAGACAAGAAGTACTGTGGAGGTGTACTGCATACGGAGCAGACAAGACGTACTGTGGAGGTGTACTGCAGACAATACGTACTGTGGAGGTGTACTGCATACGGAGCCGGCAAGAAGTACTGTGGAGGTGTACTGCATACGGAGCAGACAAGAAGTACTGTGGAGGTGTACTGCAGACAAGAATTACTGTGGAGGTGTACTGCATACGGAGCAGACAAGACGTACTGTGGAGGTGTACTGCATACGGAGCAGACAAGAAGTACTGTGGAGGTGTACTGCAGACAAGAAGTACTGTGGAGGTGTACTGCATACGGAGCAGACAAGACGTACTGTGGAGGTGTACTGCATACGGAGCAGACAAGACGTACTGTGGAGGTGTACTGCATACGGAGCAGACAAGACGTACTGTGGAGGTGTACTGCATACTGAGCAGACAAGACGTACTGTGGAGGTGTACTGCATACGGAGCAGACAAGACGTACTGTGGAGGTGTACTGCATACGGAGCAGACAAGAAGTACTGTGGAGGTGTACTGCAGACAAGACGTACTGTGGAGGTGTACTGCATACGGAGCAGACAAGATGTAGTGTGGAGGTGTACTGCAGACAAGACGTAATGTGGAGGTGTACTGCATACGGAGCAGACAAGAAGTACTGTGGAGGTGTACTGCATACGGAGCCGGCAAGACGTACTGTGGAGGTGTACTGCAGACAAGACGTACTGTGGAGGTGTACTGCATATGGAGCAGACAAGAAGTACTGTGGAGGTGTACTGCATACGGAGCAGACAAGACGTACTGTGGAGGTGTACTGCATACGGAGCAGACAAGACGTACTTTGGAGGTGTACTGCAGACAAGACGTACTGTGGAGGTGTACTGCATACGGAGCAGACAAGAAGTACTGTGGAGGTGTACTGCATACTGAGCAGACAAGACGTACTGTGGAGGTGTACTGCATACGGAGCAGACAAGACGTACTGTGGAGGTGTACTGCAGACAAGACGTACTGTGGAGGTGTACTGCAGACGGAGCAGACAAGACGTACTGTGGAGGTGTACTGCATACTGAGCAGACAAGACGTACTGTGGAGGTGTACTGCATACGGAGCAGACAAGACGTACTGTGGAGGTGTACTGCAGACAAGACGTACTGTGGAGGTGTACTGCAGACAAGACGTACTGTGGAGGTGTACTGCATACTGAGCAGACAAGACGTACTGTGGAGGTGTACTGCATACGGAGCAGACAAGACGTACTGTGGAGGTGTACTGCATACGGAGCAGACAAGACGTACTGTGGAGGTGTACTGCAGACAAGACGTACTGTGGAGGTGTACTGCATACGGAGCAGACAAGACGTACTGTGGAGGTGTACTGCATACGGAGCAGACAAGACGTACTGTGGAGGTGTACTGCATACGGAGCAGACAAGACGTACTGTGGAGGTGTACTGCAGACAAGACGTACTGTGGAGGTGTACTGCATACGGAGCAGACAAGACGTACTGTGGAGGTGTACTGCAGACAAGACGTACTGTGGAGGTGTACTGCATACGGAGCAGACAAGACGTACTGTGGAGGTGTACTGCAGACAAGACGTACTGTGGAGGTGTACTGCATACGGAGCCGGCAAGACGTACTGTGGAGGTGTACTGCAGACAAGACGTACTGTGGAGGTGTACTGCATACTGAGCAGACAAGACGTACTGTGGAGGTGTACTGCATACGGAGCAGACAAGAAGTACTGTGGAGGTGTACTGCATACGGAGCAGACAAGACGTACTGTGGAGGTGTACTGCAGACAAGAAGTACTGTGGAGGTGTACTGCAGACAGGACGTACTGTGGAGGTGTACTGCATACGGAGCAGACAAGAAGTACTGTGGAGGTGTACTGCATATGGAGCAGACAAGACGTACTGTGGAGGTGTACTGCAGACAAGAAGTACTGTGGAGGTGTACTGCATATGGAGCAGACAAGACGTACTGTGGAGGTGTACTGCAGACAAGACGTACTGTGGAGGTGTACTGCATACGGAGCAGACAAGAAGTACTGTGGAGGTGTACTGCATACGGAGCCGGCAAGACGTACTGTGGAGGTGTACTGCATACGGAGCAGACAAGACGTACTGTGGAGGTGTACTGCAGACAAGACGTACTGTGGAGGTGTACTGCATACGGAGCAGACAAGAAGTACTGTGGAGGTGTACTGCATACGGAGCAGACAAGAAGTACTGTGGAGGTGTACTGCAGACAAGACGTACTGTGGAGGTGTACTGCATACGGAGCAGACAAGACGTACTGTGGAGGTGTACTGCAGACAAGACGTACTGTGGAGGTGTACTGCATACGGAGCAGACAAGAAGTACTGTGGAGGTGTACTGCAGACAAGACGTACTGTGGAGGTGTACTGCATACGGAGCAGACAAGACGTACTGTGGAGGTGTACTGCATACTGAGCAGACAAGACGTACTGTGGAGGTGTACTGCATACTGAGCAGACAAGACGTACTGTGGAGGTGTACTGCATACTGAGCAGACAAGACGTACTGTGGAGGTGTACTGCATACGGAGCAGACAAGACGTACTGTGGAGGTGTACTGCATACTGAGCAGACAAGACGTACTGTGGAGGTGTACTGCAGACAAGACGTACTGTGGAGGTGTACTGCATACTGAGCAGACAAGACGTACTGTGGAGGTGTACTGCATACGGAGCAGACAAGACGTACTGTGGAGGTGTACTGCATACTGAGCAGACAAGGCGTACTGTGGAGGTGTACTGCAGACAAGACGTACTGTGGAGGTGTACTGCATACTGAGCAGACAAGACGTACTGTGGAGGTGTACTGCATACGGAGCAGACAAGACGTACTGTGGAGGTGTACTGCATACTGAGCAGACAAGACGTACTGTGGAGGTGTACTGCAGACAAGACGTACTGTGGAGGTGTACTGCAGACAAGACGTACTGTGGAGGTGTACTGCATACTGAGCAGACAAGACGTACTGTGGAGGTGTACTGCATACGGAGCAGACAAGACGTACTGTGGAGGTGTACTGCATACTGAGCAGACAAGGCGTACTGTGGAGGTGTACTGCAGACAAGACGTACTGTGGAGGTGTACTGCATACTGAGCAGACAAGACGTACTGTGGAGGTGTACTGCATACGGAGCAGACAAGACGTACTGTGGAGGTGTACTGCATACTGAGCAGACAAGACGTACTGTGGAGGTGTACTGCAGACAAGACGTACTGTGGAGGTGTACTGCATACTGAGCAGACAAGACGTACTGTGGAGGTGTACTGCATACGGAGCAGACAAGACGTACTGTGGAGGTGTACTGCATACTGAGCAGACAAGACGTACTGTGGAGGTGTACTGCAGACAAGACGTACTGTGGAGGTGTACTGCAGACAAGACGTACTGTGGAGGTGTACTGCATACTGAGCAGACAAGACGTACTGTGGAGGTGTACTGCATACGGAGCAGACAAGACGTACTGTGGAGGTGTACTGCATACTGAGCAGACAAGACGTACTGTGGAGGTGTACTGCAGACAAGACGTACTGTGGAGGTGTACTGCATACGGAGCAGACAAGACGTACTGTGGAGGTGTACTGCATACGGAGCAGACAAGACGTACTGTGGAGGTGTACTGCAGACAAGACGTACTGTGGAGGTGTACTGCATACTGAGCAGACAAGACATACTGTGGAGGTGTACTGCATACGGAGCAGACAAGACGTACTGTGGAGGTGTACTGCATACTGAGCAGACAAGACGTACTGTGGAGGTGTACTGCAGACAAGACGTACTGTGGAGGTGTACTGCATACTGAGCAGACAAGACGTACTGTGGAGGTGTACTGCATACGGAGCAGACAAGACGTACTGTGGAGGTGTACTGCATACTGAGCAGACAAGACGTACTGTGGAGGTGTACTGCAGACAAGACGTACTGTGGAGGTGTACTGCATACGGAGCAGACAAGACGTACTGTGGAGGTGTACTGCATACTGAGCAGACAAGAAGTACTGTGGAGGTGTACTGCATACGGAGCAGACAAGACGTACTGTGGAGGTGTACTGCATACGGAGCAGACAAGACGTACTGTGGAGGTGTACTGCATACGGAGCAGACAAGACGTACTGTGGAGGTGTACTGCAGACAAGACGTACTGTGGAGGTGTACTGCATACGGAGCAGACAAGAAGTACTGTGGAGGTGTACTGCAGACAAGACGTACTGTGGAGGTGTACTGCATACGGAGCAGACAAGAAGTACTGTGGAGGTGTACTGCAGACAAGACGTACTGTGGAGGTGTACTGCATACGGAGCAGACAAGACGTACTGTGGAGGTGTACTGCATACGGAGCAGACAAGACGTACTGTGGAGGTGTACTGCATACGGAGCAGACAAGACGTACTGTGGAGGTGTACTGCAGACAAGACGTACTGTGGAGGAGTACTGCATACGGAGCAGACAAGAAGTACTGTGGAGGTGTACTGCATACGGAGCCGGCAAGAAGTACTGTGGAGGTGTACTGCAGACAAGACGTACTGTGGAGGTGTACTGCATACGGAGCCGGCAAGAAGTACTGTGGAGGTGTACTGCATCGAGAGGATAAAGTACTGACAGCCCCACACTCCATAGTCCACTATCGTTTTTACCTTGAAGTCATTCAAAGAGACAAGCTGTTGGAATTTCATGGCTATAGGTAGACACGAGGACAGAGATAAGACAGGTACCTGACAGACTGCTGCAACACTGGTCACTTTAATCATGTTTACATACTGTTTTACCCACTTCATATGTATATACTGTATTCTAGTCATGGTTCATCCTGCTGTCCACTTCATATGAATATACTGTATTCTAGTCATGGTTCATCCTGCTGTCCACTTCATATGAATATACTGTATTCTAGTGGTTCATCCTGCTGTCCACTTCATATGTATATACTGTATTCTAGTTCATCCTATATAACTACTGCTGTCCACTTCATATGTATATACTGTATTCTAGTCATGGTTCATCCTGCTGTCCACTTCATATGAATATACTGTATTCTAGTCATGGTTCATCCTGCTGTCCACTTCATATGTATATACTGTATTCTAGTCATGGTTCATCCTGCTGTTCACTACATATGAATATACTGTATTCTAGTCATGGTTCATCCTATATAACTACTGCTGTCCACTTCATATGTATATACTGTATTCTAGTCATGGTTCATCCTGCTGTCCACTTCATATGTATATACTGTATTCTAGTCATGGTTCATCCTATATAACTACTGCTGTCCACTTCATATGTATATACTGTATTCTAGTTCATCCTATATAACTACTGCTGTCCACTTCATATGAATATACTGTATTCTAGTCATGGTTCATCCTGCTGTTCACTTCATATGTATATACTGTATTCTAGTCATGGTTCATCCTATATAACTACTGCTGTTTACTTCATATGTATATACTGTATTCTAGTCAAAAATTTGGAGATTTCCATACCCAACTACAACATTTTCCGTCAACATAGAACTGCCAAAGGGGGAGGAGTTGCAATCTACTGCAGAGATAGCCTGCAAAGTTCCGTCATACTTTCCAAGTCTATGCCCAAACAGTTCGAACTTCTAATTTTTAAAATTAATCTCTCCAGAAATAGTATCTCACTGTTGCCACCTGTCATAGACCACCCCCCCCCCCCAGCTGTGCCTGGATACCACATGTGAATTGATCGCCCCCATCTAGCTTCAGAGTTCATTCTGTTAGGTGACCTAAACTGGGATATGCTTAACACCACGGCAGTCCTACAATCTAAGCTAGATGCCCTCAATCTCACACAAATCACCAAGGAACCCACCAGGTACAACCCTAAATCTGTAAACATGGGCACCCTCATAGATATTATCCTGACCAACTGGCCCTCCAAATACACCTCTGCTGTTTTCAACCAGGATCTTAGCGATCACTGCCTCATTGCCTGTATACGCTACGGAGCCGCAGTCAAACGACCACCCCTCATCACTGTCAAACGCTCCCTAAAACACTTCTGCGAGCAGGCCTTTCTAATCGACCTGGCCCGGGTATCCCGGAGGATATTGACCTCATCCCGTCAGTCGAGGACACCTCATCATTCTTGAAAAGATTTTTCCTCACCATCTTAAATAAGCATGCCCCTTTCAAAAACTGTAGAACTAAGAACAGATATATCCCTTGGTTCACTCCAGACCTAACTGCCCTTGACCAGCACAAAAACATCCTGTGGCGGACTGCAATAGCATCGAATAGTCCCCGCGATATGAAACTGTTCAGGGATGTCAGGAACCAATGTACGCAGTCAGTCAGGAAAGCAAAGGCTAGCTTTTTCCTCCCAACATCGGCCAACAGCTCCGCACCCCTCGCAGCTACTTGAGCCCGAGCCTCCCCAGTTTCTCCTTCACCCAAATCCAGATCGCAGATGTTCTGAAAGAGCTGCAAAACCTGGACCCGGACAAATCAGCTGAGCTAGACAATCTGGACCCTCTCTTTCTAAAATTATCTGCCGCCAATGTTGCAAGCCCTATTACCAGTCTGTTCAACCTCTCTTTCGTATAGTCCGGGATCCCTAAAGATTGGAAAGCTGCCGCGGTCATCCCCCTCTTCAAAGGGGGTGACACTATAGAGCCAAACTGCTAAAGACCTATATCCATCCATTAATAAACAGATTACTGAGCATATTACTGTTGGAACTAGAAACACAAGCATATTGTTAGGTATTACTGTTGGAGCTAGAAACACAAGCATATTGCTAGGTATTACTGTTGGAGCTAGAAACACAAGCATATTGTTAGGTATTACTGTTGGAGCTAGAAACACAAGCATATTGCTAGGTATTACTGTACTGTTGGAGCTAGAAACACAAGCATATTGTTAGGTATTACTGTTGGAGCTAGAAACACAAGCATATTGCTAGGTATTACTGTTGGAGCTAGAAACACAAGCATATTGTTAGGTATTACTGTTGGAGCTAGAAACACAAGCATATTGTTAGGTATTACTGTACTGTTGGAGCTAGAAACACAAGCATATTGTTAGGTATTACTGTTGGAGCTAGAAACACAAGCATATTGTTAGGTATTACTGTTGGAGCTAGAAACACAAGCATATTGTTAGGTATTACTGTACTGTTGGAGCTAGAAACACAAGCATATTGTTAGGTATTACTGTTGGAGCTAGAAACACAAGCATATTGTTAGGTATTACTGTTGGAGCTAGAAACACAAGCATATTGTTAGGTATTACTGTTGGAGCTAGAAACACAAGCATATTGCTAGGTATTACTGTTGGAGCTAGAAACACAAGCATATTGTTAGGTATTACTGTTGGAGCTAGAAACACAAGCATATTGTTAGGTATTACTGTACTGTTGGACCTATAACCTGCACTTGCGATGAATAGTGATAACAGAATGATAGACAGTGAGAATACAGAGTAGGGAATAGAGGAGGGAATAGAGGAGGGAATAGAGGAGGGAATAGAGGAGGGAATAGAGGAGGGAATAGAGGAGGGAATAGAGGAGGGAATAGAGGAGGGAATAGAGGAGGGAATAGAGTAGTGAATAGAGTAGTGAATAGAGGAGGGAATAGAGGAGGGAATAGAGTAGTGAATAGAGTAGTGAATAGAGGAGGGAATAGAGGAGGGAATAGATGAGGGAATACAGTAGGGAATAGAGGAGGGAATAGAGGAGGGAATAGAGGAGGGAATAGATGAGGGAATCCAGTAGGGAATAGAGGAGGGAATAGAGTAGGGAATAGAGGAGGGAATAGAGGAGGGAATAGAGGAGGGAATAGAGGAGGGAATAGAGGGAGGGAATAGAGTAGGGAATAGAGGAGGGAATAGAGGAGGAATAGAGGAGGGAATAGAGGAGGAATAGAGGAGGGAATAGAGTAGGGAATAGAAGAGGAAATAGAGGAGGGAATAGAGTAGGGAATAGAGGAGGGAATAGAGGAGGGAATAGAAGAGGAAATAGAGGAGGGAATACAGTAGGGAATAGAGGAGGGAATAGAGGAGGGAATAGAGGAGGGAATAGAGGAGGGAATAGAGTAGGGAATAGAGTAGGGAATAGAAGAGGAAATAGAGTAGGGAATAGAGGAGGGAATACAGTAGGGAATAGAGGAGGGAATAGAGGAGGGAATAGAGGAGGGAATAGAGGAGGGAATAGAAGAGGAAATAGAGGAGGGAATAGAGGAGGGAATAGATGAGGGAATAGAAGAGGAAATAGAGGAGGGAATACAGTAGGGAATAGAGGAGGGAATAGAGTAGGGAATAGAGGAGGGAATAGAGGAGGGAATAGAAGAGGAAATAGAGGAGGGAATAGAGGAGGGAATAGATGAGGGAATACAGTAGGGAATAGAGGAGGGAATAGAGGAGGGAATAGAGGAGGGAATAGAAGAGGAAATAGAGGAGGGAATAGAGTAGGGAATAGAGGAGGGATAACAGAATGATAGACAGTGAGAATACACATAAAACTGGACCTTATAATCATGCATGTTGGTACTTACATCAGATATTTTCAAGACAGCTTTGAGTGAAACTGCAAGTTGATGAGAAAAGATAAACAACCCAGGGAAAGAAGGAGAGAAAGAGAGATGGCATGAAAGGCGTGGGGGGTCTGGTTCTTACCTTTCTTTTGGGCTTCTTCACATCGATGTCTTTGTCTGTCAGGGAACAAAAAAGAGTTCATGACACAATCATGATGGCGGTGCAGTGTTACACAGAACGCCAACGAAGAGTGTGGTTGGTAGATACCTTTGTTTAAAGGTGGACTCCACCTCATCACATACCAATACAGCAATGGCTGCTCACATTCAAAGAAATGGTTTAGGGACTTCATTATATATATATATCATGTATTGTATGAATCCTATAAAAGGAAATAATACAAAATGAATGTGGTCAAATTTAATCACGCAAATTGATCAAACACCTAATCAATGATAAAACGATCCAATATTATCATTCTTCAGTACAGCAAAATATAATTAGCATTAATTAATAGAATTAATAGTTAACAAATATTTGTCTTTTTTTTTGCCAAGTCAATTATTATAAATAGCTCATTCAATCGGGACTGAATGCATTTCATGTTTATCCTGGTTATATTGTCTACATTAAATTTAGAAATATTCCCAAAGATGCTGTGATCCCCTGGGAGAGGATGGAGTTGTATCCAGTATTGTCCTCTCACCCACCTGACATGGCTGAGTTGAGAAGACTCCTAGTCCTCTCTCTGTTTAATATCCTTCACAAGGTAAATAAATGGTTAGTATATCAGGAAGTATCTCCCTCTGATCCCGAGGAAGACTCTGCATGGGGCTTTTGTAACCTGTTCCCCAGCAGAGCCCTCACCTCCCACAATGCACCTCCCACTGGACTGGTATAGAACCTGTCCCCCAGCAGAGCCCTCACCTCCCCCACAATGCACCTCCCACTGGACTGTGCCCTGTCTTTATGGTGCCTTGTGCCACAACACCAGAGGAGAGGTGGGACAGGTCAAATATGGGGGCGGGAGTCAGGAAGCAGAGATACAGGTACAGAACTATATTGAACAGAATAAGCTGCCCGTCAATAATTAGTGTATGACTCAGGGAGAATGATGAGGGTCCTCTCATACAAAGAGATAGTATAGAGTGAGAGAAATGTATAATAAAATTTGATTTGGAAGGAGAGACAGAGAGAGGGTACAGAGAGCGAGAGAGAGAGGGGACAGACAGAAAGAGATAGGACAGACAGAGAGATAGACAGAGAGAGGAGAGAGAGAGAGAGAGAGAGAGAGAGAGATAGGATAGACAGAGATAGACAGAGACAGAGAGAGAGGAGAGAGAGAGAGAGAGAGAGAGAGAGAGAGGGGAGAGAGAGAGAGAGAGAGAGAGAGAGAGATAGGATAGACAGAGAGATAGACAGAGACAGAGAGAGGAGAGAGAGAGAGAGAGAGAGAGAGAGAGAGAGAGGGGAGAGAGAGAGAGAGAGAGAGAGAGATAGGATAGACAGAGAGATAGACAGAGACAGAGAGAGGAGAGAGAGAGAGAGAGAGAGAGAGAGAGGGGAGAGAGAGGAGGAGGAGAGAGAGAGAGAGAGAGAGAGAGAGAGAGAGAGAGAGAGAGGATAGACAGAGAGAGAGATAGAGAAGAGAGAGAGATAGAGACAGAGAGGAGACACAAAACAAACACAAACACGCCCCTACAGAGCCCCAGGACAGCAGCACAATTAGACCCAACAAAATCATGACAAAACAAAAATATAATTACTTGACACATTAGGAAAGAATTAACAAAAAAACAGAGCAAACTAGAATGCTATTTGGCCCTAAACAGAGAGTATACAGCTGGCAGAATACCTGACCACTGTGACTGACCCAAACTTAAGGAAAGCTTTGACTATGTACAGACTCAGTGAGCATAGCTTGCACTATTGAAAGGCCGCCGTAGGCAGACACGGCTCTCAAGAGAAGACAGGCTATGTGCTCACTGCCCACAAAACAGGTTGAAACTGAGCTGCACTTCTAACCTCCTGCCCAATGTATGACCATAGTAGAGAGACATATTTCCCTCAGATTACACAGATACACAAAGACTTCAAAACAAACCCAATCTTGATAAACTCCCATATCTACTGGGTGAAATACCCGTGTGACATCACAGCAGCAAGATTTGTGACCTGTTGCCATGAGAAAAGGGCAACCAGTGAAGAACAAACACCATTGTAAATACAACCCATATTTATGCTTATTTATTTTATCTTGTGTCCTTTAACCATTTGTACATTGTTAAAACACTGTATATATATAATATGACATTTGGATTGTCTTTATTGTTTTGAAACTTCTGTATGTGTAATGTTTACTGTTAATTTTATTGTTTATTTCACTTTATATATTATCTACCTCACTTGCTTTGGCAATGTTAACACATGATTCCCATGCCAATACAGCCCTTGAATTGAATTGAATTGAGAGAGAGAGAGAGAGAGAGAGAGAGAGAGAGAGAGAGGAGAGAGAGACAGGAGAGAGACAGAGAGAGAGAGAGAGAGAGAGACAGGGAGAGAGAGAGAGAGAGGGGGGGAGAGAGAAAGAAGAGAGAGAGAGAGAGAGAGAGAGAGAGAGAAAGAGATAGAGAGAGAGAGAGAGAGAGAGAGAGAGAGGATATATATAGAGAGAGATGATAAAGGACTACTTTTAGGGGTGTGTACTGACTATACTTATCAGACAGCATCTAGGGCTTTTACATGACTTCACTATTTACTGTAGCCTCTAACCAGAGATAGATTACAAGATATAACCCCTGATCAGACAGCATCTAACCAGAGGGCTTTAAATGACTATTTAACCAGAGGACATGACTTCACTATTTAACCAGAGATAGACTAGTACAGTATATAACCCCTGTATATAACTACACTATTTAACCAGAGATAGACTAGTACAGTATATAACCCCCTTCACTATTTAACCAGAGATAGACTAGTACAGTATATAACCCCTGACTAACCAGAGATAGACTAGTACAGTATATAACCCTGACTACACTATTTAACCAGAGATAGACTAGTACAGTATATAACCCCCCAGAGATAGACTACACTATTTAACCAGAGATAGACTAGTACAGTATATAACCCTGACTAACCAGAGATAGACTAGATACAGTATATAACCCCTGACTTCACTATTTAACCAGAGATAGACTAGTACAGTATATAACTAACCCTGACTTCACTATTTAACCAGAGATAGACTAGTACAGTATATAACCCTGACTAACCAGAGATAGACTAGTACACTAACCCCTTTAAGGCACAGAGATAGACTAGTACAGTATATAACCCCCTGACTAACCAGAGATAGACTAGTACAGTATATAACCCTGACTAACCAGAGATAGACTAGTACAGTGATATAAGACTACACTATTTATATAACAGTATATAACCCTGACATTTAACCAGAGATAGACTAGTACAGTATATACCCCCTGACTAACCAGAGATAGACTAGTACAGTATATAACCCCTGACTTCACTATTTAACCAGAGATAGACTAGTACAGTATATAACCCTGACTCACTATTTAACCAGATAGATAGACTAGATACAGTATATAACCCCTGACTTCACTATTTAACCAGAGATAGACTAGTACAGTATATAACCCTGACTAACCAGAGATAGACTAGTACAGTATATAACCCCTGACTACACTATTTAACCAGAGATAGACTAGTACAGTATATAACCCTGACTAACCAGAGATAGACTAGTACAGTATATAACCCCTGACTATTTAACCAGAGATAGACTAGTACAGTATATAACCCCTGACTAATCTATATATTTAACCAGAGATAGACTAGTACAGTATATAACCCTGACTAACCAGAGATAGACTAGTACAGTATATAACCCCCTGACTAACCAGAGATAGACTAGTGATATATAACCCCTGACTAACCTACACTATTTAACCAGAGATAGACTAGTACAGTATATAACCCCTGACTTACACTATTTAACCAGAGATAGACTAGTACAGTATATAACCCCTGACTAACCAGAGATAGACTAGTACAGTATATAACCCCTGACTAACCAGAGAGATAGACTAGTACTATAAGGCAACCCCTTAACCAGAGATAGACTAGTACAGTATATAACTATTTAACCCTACAGTATATAACCCCTGACATCACTATTTAACCAGAGATAGACTAGTACAGTATATAACCCCTGACTAACCAGAGATAGACTAGTACATTATATAACCCCTGACTAACCAGAGATAGACCAATTACAGTATATAACCCCTGACTAACCAGAGATAGACTAGTACAGTATATAACCCTGACTAACCAGAGATAGACTAGTACAGTATAGACTAACAGTATATAACCCTGACTACACTATTTAACCAGAGATAGACCAGTACAGTATATAACCCTGACTTGACTAACCAGAGATAGACTAGTACAGTATATAACCCTGACTACACTATTTAACCCAGAGATAGACTAGTACAGTATATAACCCCTGACTACACTATTTAACCAGAGATAGACTAGTACAGTATATAATGTCCCTGACCCTGACTACACTATTTAACCAGAGATAGACTAGTACAGTATATAACCCTGACTAACCAGAGATAGACTAGTACAGTATATAACCCCTGACTAACCAGAGATAGACTAGTACAGTATATAACCCCTGACTAACCAGAGATAGACTAGTAGCCAGTATATAACCCTGACTTCACTATTTAACCAGAGATAGACTAGTACAGTAACCCTATAACCAGAGATAGACCCTGACTACACTATTTAACCAGAGATAGACTAGTACACAGTATATAACCCTGACTACACTATTTAACCAGAGATAGACTAGTACAGTATATAACCCTGACTAACCAGAGATAGACTAGTACAGTATATAACCCCTGACTAACCAGAGATAGACTAGTACAGTATATAACCCTGTATTTATAACATGTATATAACCCTGACTACACTATTTAACCAGAGATAGACTAGTACAGTATATAACCCCTGACATCACTATTTAACCAGAGATAGACTAGAAGTAGTATATAACCCTGAGTACTATTTAACCAGAGATAGACTAGCACAGTATGGGCAACCCTGACTTCACTCTTTAACCAGAGATAGACTAGTACAGTATATAACCCTGACTACACTATTTAACCAGAGATAGACTAGTACAGTATATAACCCCTGACAGAGATACACTATTTAACCAGAGATAGACTAGTACAGTATATAACCCTGACTAACCAGAGATAGACTAGTACAGTATATAACCCCTGACTTCACTATTTAACCAGATAGACTAGTACAGTATATAACCCTGACTAACCAGAGATAGACTACAGTATATAACCCCTGACTACACTATTTAACCAGAGATAGACTAGTACAGTATATAACCCCTGACTTCACTATTTAACCAGAGATAGACTAGTACAGTATATACCAGAGATAGACTAGTACAGTGCAACCTACACTATTTAACCAGAGATAGACTAGAGATAGACTAGTACAGTATATAACCCCTGACTAACCAGAGATAGACTAGTACAGTATATAACCCCCGACTACACTATTTAACCAGAGATAGACTAGTACACCCTGTATATAACCCCTGACTAACCAGAGATAGACTAGTACAGTATATAACCCCTGACTAACCAGAGATAGACTAGTACAGTATATAACCCTGACTAACCAGAGATAGACTAGTACAGTATATAACCCCCTGACTAACCAGAGATAGACTAGTACAGTATATAACCCCAGAGATAGACTACACTATAACCCTGACTAACCAGAGATAGACTAGTACAGTATATAACCCCTGACATCACTATTTAACCAGAGATAGACTAGTACAGTATATAACCCCTGACTTCACTATTTAACAGAGATAGACTAGTACAGTATATACTACTAGTACAGTATATAAACCAGAGATAGCTAGTACAGTATATAACCCCTGACTACACTATTTAACCAGAGATAGACTAGTACAGTATACCAACCCCTGACTACACTATTTAACCAGAGATAGACTAGTACAGTATATAACCCTGACTACACTAACCAGAGATAGACTAGTACAGTATATAGCCCCTGACTAACCAGAGATAGACTAGTACAGTATATAACCCTGACTTCACTATTTAACCAGAGATAGACTAGTACAGTATATTACAGTATATAACCCCTACTTCACCAGAGATAGACTAGTACAGTATATAACCCTGACTAACCAGAGATAGACTAAAGCAGCATATAACCCTTAACCAGAGATAGACTAGTACAGACTATATAACCCCAGTATATAACCCCGACTAACCAGAGATAGACTAGTACAGTATATAACCCCTGACTACACTATTTAACCAGAGATAGACTAGTACAGTATATAACCCTGACTTCACTATTTAACCAGAGATAGACTAGTACAGTATATAACCCTGACTACACTATTTAACCAGAGATATAGACTAGTACAGTATATAACCCCTGACTAACCCTAGTACAGTATATAACCCTGACTAACCAGAGATAGACTAGGCTTCACTATTTAACAGTATATAACCCTGACTAACCAGAGATAGACTAGTACAGTATATAACCCTGACATCACTATTTAACCAGAGATAGACTAGTACAGTATATAACCCTGACTAACCAGATAGACTAGTACAGTATATAACCCTGACTACACTATTTAACTAGTACAGTATATAACCCCTGACTTCACTATTTAACCAGAGATAGACTAGTACAGTATATAACCCCTGACTTCACTATTTAACCAGAGATAGACTAGTACAGTATATAACCCCCAATTTAACCAGAGATAGACTAGTACAGTATATAACCCTGACCCTGACTAACCAGAGATAGACTAGTACAGTATATAACCCTGCCTTCACTATTTAACCAGAGATAGACTAGACTACCCCTGACTACTATTTAACAGATATATACAGTATATAACCCTGACTAACCAGAGATAGACTAGTACAGTATATAAACCCCTGACTAACCCCACTATTTAACCAGAGATAGACTAGTACAGTATATAACCCTGACTAACCAGAGATAGACTAGTACAGTATATAACCCCTGACACTATTTAACCAGAGATAGACTAGTACAGTATATAACCCCTGACATCACTATTTAAACCAGAGATAGACTAGTACAGTATATAACCCTTAACCAGAGATAGACTAGTACAGTATATAACCCTGACACTATTTAACCAGAGATAGACTAGTACACTATATAACCCCTGACTAACCAGAGATAGACTAGTACAGTATACCCCTAACAATTATTTTAACCAAAGATAGACAGTATATAACCCCTGACTAACCAGAGATAGACTAGTACAGTATATAACCCCCTGACTAACCAGAGATAGACTAGTACAGTATAACCCCTGACTTCACTATTTAACCAGAGATAGACTAGTACAGTATATAACCCTGACTACACTATTTAACCAGAGATAGACTAGTACATATATAACCCCTGACTACACTATTTAACCAGAGATAGACTAGTACAGTATATAACCCTGACATCACTATTTAACCAGAGATAGACTAGTATATATAATGATAACCCAGAGATAGACTACAGTATATTTAACCAAAGATAGACTAGTACAGTATATAACCCCTGACTACACTAT
>NW_027038611.1:0-33873 GCF_034236695.1 Oncorhynchus nerka
TCTCTAGCAGGTGAGCTGCCTACTCCCTGTATCTACCACTACCTGGCCCTCTCTAGCAGGTGAGCTGGCTACTCCCTGTCTTCATTTACCAACAGCAATCACCACTATCTCTTTCTTCATGCTAGCTTATCTTGACGTAAAACCTACATGTTGCTGACCTTGAATGAGACTGTTGGCATTGTGCTGCTTGTGACATGCAGTAATCCCACTTCTCTTTTGGTTCCAATTCTGCCTTCTCAGATAAAGGGAAAGACAAATTCAATGAAGAAATCAAAGGTGCCGGAGATTGTAAGTCAAATTCTATCCAAATGTGTTATTTTCTGAGTTTATTTCTCAATACTTCAGAGTTTGACATCAGATTGTTGTTCTATTTTCAGGGACAAACACAACAATAAAGTCTTTTTTCATCAAAGAAAACGAACAGATCATTGACTCTCGGTACTGTGAGAGGGGAAGCTGCGGGTATGTAATTCAGTCAGTTTGAACTCATTTAATAGATTTAGATTCAGACTGCCAAACCGATGGTATACTTCATCTCTATGTTGATCTGTTTCCATTCAGGTCAGGAAACTACTCCTTCCAAATCCCTATCAGCAAGTTCGTCCCCACCAACATGCGTGTCACTGTCCAGATGAAGTGAGTGACCAGGGACATGAGACATCTCTTGTCTCCACTTTGTTTTCCACTTGAATAATTCAATAGGACTTGTCTTCCCACTGTGGTGGTGACAGGTTGGTATTGACTGTGGACTCTGGAAAGAGCAGGGGATAGTTTCTAAGAGGTTGTTTTACCTCCGGGGCTGATGATGGTCTGAATCCTCCCAGACATTCAGAGTCCAAGCGGGAGCTTGTGAGTCTAAGGGCTCCATTTAAGCCGTAGTGCAGTAGGGTGCGATTTGGAATTTAAAGGCAATGTTTCCGGGCGGAGACTGCAGTCACGTAGTTGTTGCGTATGTCGTCTCAATGGGAAATGACCTTTAAATGTCAATCACACTATACTACCGCAGACCTTCAGCGCTACGGATTGAATCGAGACTTGAAGCTTTGTCTGAATCAGACAGTGTGGCAGGACTTCCTGTTCTGTATGAGGAGATGAAGGCCTCTAAGACAGAGCTGCATAAGGCACATTCTCTCATTGTTGTTCACACTAATTACAAATGGTCACAGAGCACTTGGCACTTACACTGTGGGTTTGTTGTAAGTACCGTAAATGACCACTAGGTGTCTCCTCTCCTCTGACGCAGTACTACAGAGCTGCTGGTTGTTCACCTGTGTCATAATGATGAGATGTTTAAATGCTCTGCCTTGATGGACCACGATCAAACCAGCGAAGAATACAATTTCATGAATACACAGGTATGGCATCCACAGACAACACTATACTGTGGTTGCTCTCTGTTTGATCATTGCAAACTCTCTGGTCTTTGTATGATAAAAAGTGAACAAAGAAAGTAAGAAAGAAAGAGAGTATAAAGGTTGAAAGTGTTTTTCTCTTGTTCTCTCCAGGGCTATGTCCATGAATGGCCTCTGCCAGTGTCTCGATTCTACAGGAGCTCCTACCACTTCCGCTCAGCAGTGGCTGTAAGAACTAAAAGATTTCTCCAATGTGTCCTTTCCTAAAATATCAATGTCAAACGACACTGTCCAGGTAGCCTCACAACTACTACGTGTTGTATGTTGTGGGGAGAAAACGACCCGATCTAATGCTCTCGTCTCCCCGTAATGCTCTCGTCTCCCCGTAATGCTCTCGTCTCCCCGTAATGCTCTCGTCTCCCCGTAATGCTCTCGTCTCCCCGTAATGCTCTCGTCTCCCCGTAACGCTCTCGTCTCCCCGTAATGCTCCCCGTAATGCTCTCGTCTCCCGGTAATGCTCTCGTCTCCCCGTAATGCTCCAGTCTCCCCGTCTCCCAGTAATGCTCTCGTCTCCCAGTAATGCTCTCGTCTCCCAGTAATGCTCTCGTCTCCCCGTAATGCTCTCGTCTCCCCGTAATGCTCTCGTCTCCCCGTAATGCTCTCGTCTCCCCGTAATGCTCTCGTCTCCCCTCAATGCTCTCGTCTCCCCGTAATGCTCTCGTCTCCCAGTAATGCTCTCGTCTCCCAGTAATGCTCTCGTCTCCCAGTAATGCTCTCGTCTCCCAGTAATGCTCTCGTCTCCCCGTAATGCTCTCGTCTCCCAGTAATGCTCTCGTCTCCCCGTAATGCTCTCGTCTCCCCGTAATGCTCTAGTCTCATCGTAATGCTCTCGTCTCCCCGTAATGCTCTCGTCTCCCCGTAATGCTCTCGTCTCCCCGTAATGCTCTCGTCTCCCCGTAATGCTCTCGTCTCCCCGTAATGCTCTAGTCTCATCGTAATGCTCTCGTCTCCCCGTAATGCTCTAGTCTCCCAGTAATGCTCTCGTCTCCCAGTAATGCTCTCGTCTCCCCGTAATGCTCTCGTCTCCCCGTAATGCTCTCGTCTCCCCGTAATGCTCTCGTCTCCCCGTAATGCTCTCGTCTCCCGTAATGCTCTCGCCTCCCGTAATGCCCTCGCCTCACCGTAATGCCTCGTCTCCCCGTAATGCCTCGTCTCCCATGCTCTCGTCTCCCGTAATGCTCTCGCCTCCCCGTAATGCTCTCGTCTCCCCGTAATGCTCTCGTCTCCCGTAATGCTCTCGTCTCCCCGTAATGCTCTCGTCTCCCCGTAATGCTCTCGTCTCCCCGTAATGCTCTCGTCTCCCCGTAATGCTCTCGTCTCCCCGTAATGCTCTCGTCTCCCCGTAATGCTCTCGTCTCATCGTAATGCTCTCGTCTCCCCGTAATGCTCTCGTCTCCCCGTAATGCCTCGTCTCCCGTAATGCTCTCGTCTCCCGTAATGCTCTCGTCTCCCAGTGATGCTCGTCTCCCGTAATGCTCTCGTCTCCCCGTAATGCTCTAGTCTCATCGTAATGCTCTCGTCTCCCCGTAATGCTCTCGTCTCCCCGTAATGCTCTCGTCTCCCGTAATGCTCTCGTCTCCCGTAATGCTCTCGTCTCCCCGTAATGCTCTCGTCTCCCCGTAATGCTCTCGTCTCCACGTAATGCTCTCGTCTCCCCGTAAGGCTCTCGCCTCCCCGTAATGCTCTCGTCTCATCGTAATGCTCTCGTCTCCCCGTAATGCTCTCGTCTCCCGTATGCTCTCGTCTCTCCGTAATGCTCTCGTCTCCCGTAACGCTCTCGTCTCCCCGTAATGCTCTCGTCTCCCGTAATGCTCTCGCCTCCCAATGCTCTCGTCTCCCGTAATGCTCTCGTCTCCCCGTAATGCTCTCGTCTCCCCGTAATGCTCTCGTCTCCCCGTAATGCTCTAGTCTCATCGTAATGCTCTCGTCTCCCCGTAATGCTCTCGTCTCCCCGTAATGCTCGCGTCTCCCCGTAATGCTCGCGTCTCCCCGTAATGCTCTCGTCTCCCCGTAATGCTCTCGTCTCCCCGTAATGCTCTCGTCTCCACGTAATGCTCTCGTCTCCCCGTAAGGCTCTCGCCTCCCCGTAATGCTCTCGTCTCATCGTAATGCTCTCGTCTCCCCGTAACGCTCTCGTCTCCCCGTAACGCTCTCTAACGCTCTCGTCTCCCCGTAACGCTCTCGTCTCCCCGTAATGCTCTATGCTCCCCGTAATGCTCTCGCCTCCCCGTAATGCTCTCGCCTCCCGTAATGCTCTCGTCTCCCCGTAACGCTCGCGTCTCCCCGTAACGCTCTCGTCTCCCCGTAACGCTCTCGTCTCCCCGTAACGCTCGCGTCTCCCCGTAACGCTCTCGTCTCCCCGTAATGCTCTCGTCTCCCCGTAATGCTCTCGTCTCCCCGTAATGCTCCCCATAATGCTCTCGTCTCCCCGTAATGCTTTCGTCTCCCCGTAATGCTCTCGTCTCCCAGTAATGCTCTCGCCTCCCCGTAAGGCTCTCGCCTCCCCGTAATGCTCTCGTCTCATCGTAATGCTCTCGTCTCATCGTAATGCTCTCGTCTCATCGTAATGCTCTCGTCTCCCCGTAATGCTCTCGTCTCCCCGTAATGCTCTCGTCTCCCCGTAATGCTCTCGTCTCCCCGTAATGCTCTCGTCTCCCCGTAATGCTCTCGTCTCCCCGTAATGCTCTCGTCTCCCCGTCTCCCCGTAATGCCCTCGTCTCCCCGTAATGCTCGCGTCTCCCCGTAATGCTCGCGTCTCCCCGTAATGCTCTCGCCTCCCCGTAATGCTCTCGCCTCCCCGTAAGGCTCTCGCCTCCCCGTAATGCTCTCGTCTCATCGTAATGCTCTCGTCTCCCCGTAATGCTCTCGTCTCCCCGTAATGCTCTCGTCTCCCGTAATGCTCTCGTCTCCCCGTAATGCTCTCGTCTCCCCGTAATGCTCTCGTCTCCCCGTAATGCTCTCGTCTCCCCGTAATGCTCTCGTCTCCCCGTAATGCTCGCGTCTCCCCGTAACGCTCTCGTCTCCCCGTAATGCTCTCGTCTCCCCGTAATGCTGTCGCCTCCCCGTAAGGCTCTCGCCTCCCCGTAATGCTCTCGTCTCATCGTAATGCTCTCGTCTCATCGTAATGCTCTCGTCTCCCCGTAATGCTCTCGTCTCCCCGTAATGCTCTCGTCTCCCCGTAATGCTCTCGTCCTCCCGTAATGCTCTCGTCTCCCCGTAATGCTCTCGTCTCCCCGTCTCCCCGTAATGCTCTCGTCTCCCCGTAATGCTCTCGTCTCCCCGTAATGCTCTCGTCTCCCCGTAATGCTCGCGTCTCCCCGTAATGCTCGCGTCTCCCCGTAATGCTCTCGTCTCCCCGTAATGCTCTCGTCTCATCGTAATGCTCTCGCCTCCCCGTAATGCTCTCGCCTCCCCGTAATGCTCTCGTCTCCCGTAATGCTCTCGCCTCCCCGTAATGCTCTCGCCTCCCCGTAATGCTCTCGCCTCCCCGTAAGGCTCTCGCCTCCCCGTAATGCTCTCGTCTCATCGTAATGCTCTCGTCTCCCCGTAATGCTCTCGTCTCCCCGTAATGCTCTCGTCTCCCCGTAATGCTCTCGCCTCCCCGTAAGGCTCTCGCCTCCCCGTAATGCTCTCGTCTCATCGTAATGCTCTCGTCTCCCCGTAATGCTCTCGTCTCCCCGTAATGCTCTCGCCTCCCCGTAATGCTCTCGCCTCCCCGTAATGCTCTCGCCTCCCCGTAATGCTCTCGTCTCCCCGTAATGCTCTCGTCTCCCCGTAATGCTCTCGTCTCCCCGTAATGCTCCCCGTTAATGCTCTCGTCTCCCCGTAATGCTCTCGTCTCCCCGTAATGCTCTCGTCTCCCCGTAATGCTCTCGCCTCCCCGTAATGCTCTCGCCTCCCCGTAAGGCTCTCGCCTCCCCGTAATGCTCTCGTCTCATCGTAATGCTCTCGTCTCCCCGTAATGCTCTCGTCTCCCCGTAATGCTCTCGTCTCCCCGTAATGCTCTCGTCTCCCCGTAATGCTCTCGTCTCCCCGTAATGCTCTCGTCTCCCCGTAATGCTCTCGTCTCCCGTAACGCTCGCGTCTCCCGTAACGCTCTCGTCTCCCCGTAACGCTCTCGTCTCCCGTAATGCTCCTGCTAATGCTCTCGCCTCCCGTAATGCCCCGCCTCCGTAATGCTCCCCGCCTCCGCACGCCCCGCCCCCCGTAATGCCTCGCCTCCGCAATGCCCCCAGCACGCCTCGCCTCCGTACGCCTCGCCTCCCGCAATGCCCTGCCTCCCGCAATGCCTCGCCTCCCGCAATGCTCTCGCCTCCCCGTGCAATGCCTCGCCTCCCGTAGCTCCCGCTCCCCGTAATGCTCTGTCTCATCGTAATGCTCGCCTCTCCCCGCATTTCCGCCTCCCGCAATGCCTCGCCTCCCGCAATGCTCTCGCCTCCCGCACGCCCGCCTCATCGTAATGCCTCGTCTCCGTAATGCCTCGCCCGCAATGCCCTGCCTCCGCAATGCTTTCGCCTCCCGTGGACGCTCGCCCCGTAATGCCTCGCTCCCGTAATGCCCCTGCCTCCCTCGTAATGCCTCGCCTTCCCCGTAAGGCTCTCGTCCCCGTAATGCCTGCCTCCTCGTGCAATGCTCCGCCTCCCGCAATGCCTCGCCTCCTCAATGCTCTCGCCTCCCGTAATGCTGCCTGTCCCCTCCCGTAATGCTCTCGTCTCCCCGTAATGCTCTCGTCTCCCCGTAATGCTCTCGTCTCCCCGTAATGCTCTCGCCTCCCCGTAAGGCTCTCGCCTCCCCGTAATGCTCTCGTCTCATCGTAATGCTCTCGTCTCCCCGTAATGCTCTCGTCTCCCCGTAATGCTCTCGTCTCCCCGTAATGCTCTCGTCTCCCCGTAATGCTCCCCGTTAATGCTCTCGTCTCCCCGTAATGCTCTCGTCTCCCCGTAATGCTCTCGTCTCCCCGTAATGCTCTCGTCTCCCCGTAATGCTCTCGCCTCCCCGTAATGCTCTCGCCTCCCCGTAATGCTCTCGCCTCCCCGTAAGGCTCTCGCCTCCCCGTAATGCTCTCGTCTCATCGTAATGCTCTCGTCTCCCCGTAATGCTCTCGTCTCCCCGTAATGCTCTCGTCTCCCCGTAATGCTCTCGCCTCCCCGTAATGCTCGCGTCTCATCGTAATGCTCTCGTCTCCCCGTAATGCTCTCGTCTCCCCGTAATGCTCTCGTCTCCCCGTAATGCTCTCGCCTCCCCGTAATGCTCTCGCCTCCCCGTAATGCTCTCGCCTCCCCGTAATGCTCCCGTCTCCCCGTAATGCTCTCGTCTCCCCGTAAGGCTCTCGCGTCCCCGTAATGCTCTCGTCTCCCCGTAATGCTCTCGCCTCCCCGTAATGCTCTCGCCTCCCCGTAATGCTCTCGCCTCCCCGTAATGCTCTCGCCTCCCCGTAATGCTCTCGCCTCCCCGTAATGCTCTCGCCTCCCCGTAATGCTCTCGCCTCCCCGTAATGCTCTCGTCTCCCCGTAATGCTCTCGTCTCCCCGTAATGCTCTCGTCTCCCCGTAATGCTCTCGTCTCCCCGTAATGCTCTCGTCTCATCGTAATGCTCTCGTCTCCCCGTAATGCTCTCGTCTCCCCGTAATGCTCTCGTCTCCCCGTAATGCTCTCGTCTCCCCGTAATGCTCTCGTCTCCCCGTATTGCTTTCTCGTCTCCCCGTAATGCTCTCGTCTCCCCGTAATGCTCTCGTCTCCCCGTATTGCTTTCTCGTCTCCCCGTAATGCTCTCGTCTCCCCGTAATGCTCTCGTCTCCCCCGTAATGCTCTCGTCTCCCCGTAATGCTCTCGCCTCCCCGTAATGCTCTCGTCTCATCGTAATGCTCTCGCCTCCCCGTAATGCTCTCGCCTCCCCGTAATGCTCTCGCCTCCCCGTAATGCTCTCGTCTCCCCGTAATGCTCTCGCCTCCCCGTAATGCTCTCGCCTCCCCGTAATGCTCTCGCCTCCCCGTAATGCTCTCGCGTCCCCGTAATGCTCTCGTCTCCCCGTAATGCTCTCGCCTCCCCGTAATGCTCTCGCCTCCCCGTAATGCTCTCGCCTCCCCGTAATGCTCTCGCCTCCCGTAATGCTCTCGCCTCCCCGTAATGCTCTCGTCTCCCGTATGCTCTCGTCTCCCCGTAATGCTCTCGCCTCCCGTAATGCTCTCGCCTCCCGTAATGCTCTCGTCTCCCCGTCTCCTCGCAATGCCTCGCCTCCCCGTAATGTCTCGCCTCCCGTAATGCCTCGCCTCCCGCAATGCCTCTGCCTCCCGCAATGCCTCGCCTCCCGCAATGCCTCTCGCCTCCCGCAATGCCTCGCCCCATCGTAATGCCTCGCCTCCGTAATGCCTCGCCTCCGCACGCTCCGTCTCCGTAATGCCTGCCTCCATGTAATGCCTGCCTCCTCGTAATGCTCTCGCCTCCCCGTAATGCCTCGCCTCCGTATTGCCCTCTCTCGTCTCCGTATTGCTTCGCCTCCCCACGCTCGGCCTCGCATTGCCGCCTCCCCCGCACGCTCGCCTCCCGTGCAATGCCTCGCCTCCCGAATGCCTCGCCTCCCGTAATGCCTCGCCTCCCGTAATGCTCGCCTCATCGCAGTCGCCTTCTCCCGCACGCTCTCGCCTCCCGCACGCCTCTTCCCGCAATGCCTCGCCTGCACGCCCTCGCCCCCCGCACGCCGCCCGCAATGCCTTCGCTCAAGGCCGCCTCTCCCCGTGCAATGCCTGCCATCGAATGCCTTCGCCTCCCGCAATGCTCTCGCCTCCCGTAATGCTCTCGCCTCCCGTAATGCTCTCGTCTCCCCGTAATGCTCTCGCCTCCCGTAATGCTCTCGTCTCCTCGTAATGCTCTCGTCTCCCGTAATGCTCTCGCCTCCCCGTAATGCTCTCGCCTCCCGTAATGCTCTCGCCTCCCGTAATGCTCTCGCCTCCCGTAATGCTCTCGTCTCCCGCAATGCTCTCGTCTCCCGTAATGCTCTCGTCTCCCGTAATGCTCTCGTCTCCCCGTAATGCTCTCGTCTCCCGTAATGCTCTCGTCTCCCGTAATGCTCTCGTCTCCCGTAATGCTCTCGTCTCCCCGTAATGCTCTCGTCTCCCGTAATGCTCTCGTGCCTCACCGTAATGCTCTCGTCTCACCGTAATGCACTCGTCTCACCTATGCTCTCACACTGGTATTGGAAACTGAACAAGAGTTCACAACTGTCACTGTAGGCCACCCAGAGATGTTATTTAATGTTGTAACAGACTTTGACTACACCCTGTCATTGTCATGGTTTAACAGTCTTGCCAGATGTCCTATTTTTTTATATCACACAGTTAAATGTATGTGTGGTTGATTTGAGGATTTGTTTCCACCAAAGCAAAACTGTAAAATCTTCATCATCTCAGAGAGGAAGAGGGAAAAGCGAGAGGTTTTACTCTGCTCAAAATCTGCCCACAAAGTGAGGAATTTTTGTATGAGGGTCAATGAGAGAGTGTTGACTTTGGTCAACAAAAAAATGTAATTCATATTTTGCTACGTGAGGCTTGTTTGATCAAATAGAAGTTTCGTGAATTGTTAGGTGGTTAAACGGATATAAGCGAACGCACGTGGTATTTCGGCAACTTTGAAACCCCCGACTTTATACCGGATTTGTGACTGTTGTCATAGGATAGATGGAGAACTCAACATGGCTTAAGCCCATTTTAGCATGGGTATTGCCACATCGTCCACCATTTTTAAGTAGTCAACTGGGTGGGGATTCCTACGAGATGGAAGCAATCTCACAATGAAGAAGAATAAAATGACTACTTTAAATGGAGATGCTGCCCATGCTGGCACAGAAGCTAAAATGGCACAGATACAAAGATGAGAATCCTATATCTAAGGCCTGTTGTGCACACGCCATCTACCCTGTCATTGGCTAGAATGGTTCCACCTGATCTCGCCTCCTCACGCTTGCCTTCCATCTTTGAGGACTTGTACAGTATCTCCACTGTTAGAGGCATCACTTGTCAATGTAACAGACAATCTTGGTCTATCTCCATCCAGGGCCAGGCAGACTGCAATACCGACCGTGGCCCGTGGGGGCGCTGTTCACAGACTACCACTTCAACTTCTACCGGAGGTGTGAGTGAGGAAGAAGACCTCATACTGTAGTTCCTCTGGCAGGCCAGCCAGTGTCCTATGACGTGTCGATGCTTCTCTTCGTGATGTCTGGCAACCCTAATAATTCATCCACTTTGTATTGTTTTTCTATGAAATGTCCTGATTGGTGATGAGATCGTTGTATATAATCTCTTTTACAAGGACTGTAATAAGAGAATATTTATTGAGACAGAATTACAGTAGATTCACTTTGCCTTGTGACAGTTCTTGCACTATGTGAAAAGAGATTGAATTGGAACAGACCTGAACAGGATCATTTTGTTTTCAGTGGAATGTAAATGCAGTATAACAGGTTATTGATTGTTCATTAAACTATACATTGATCATGTCACACTGTTGGAACACAGGAGGACAGGATGAGTCACAAAGTAAAATAGTACTTATATCTCATGTAGGTAGCTATTACATTTATTTCAGAAAGTAATTGTGTTGAATTCTGTGTTACTGCATCATTTCCTAGTAATTACCAGGTAAATACCATTGGAAACTGTAAAATAAAGTACTGAATTCTCTGTTCTGAAGCAGCTACTTCCATCCAGGGTCAACTTTATCATTCAGACGCAAATTTAGAATGATGTCAGTTGCCTACAAATCACACCACCGCCAACACAACTTTTAAACCAACGGCTACAAGGGATTCTAACCAATGTATCCCTGTCGCCTCTCCTCTATTCTAACCAATAGAGATGTCTCCTCTCCTCTATTCTAACCAATGTCTCCCTGTCTCCTCTCCTTTATTCTAACCAATATATATGTCTCTCTGTGTCCTCCTCTATTCTAACCAATAGAGATGTCTCCTGTCCTCTATTCTAACCAATAGAAATGTCTCCTTCTCCTATATTCTGGCCAATGGAAATGTCTCCTCTCCCTCTATTCTAACCAATGTAGATGTCTCCTCCATTCTAACCAATAGAAATGTCTCCTTCTCCTCTCCTCTATTCTGGCCAATGGACATATCTCCTCTCCTCTCTATTCTAACCAATAGACATGTCTCCTCTCCTCTCTATTCTAACCAATAGACATGTCTCCTCTCCTCTATTCTGGCCAATAGAAATGTCTCCTCTCCTCTCTATTCTAACCAATAGAGATGTCTCCTCTATTCTAACCAATAGAGATGTCTCCTTCTACTCTCCTCTTTAAACCTTTTGACATCATCCACACACCATGAGAGAGGGATTGGAGAATCTGGAATAGAAACACACACACACACACACACACACACACACACACACACAGAACACACAACACACAACCAACGGCCCATAATCCGGCCTGACATCCGTATAAATCATTCACATTTTAATTAATCTGAAATCCATTCCAACAGGAGACAAGAGATATCTTTGTGCAGCCTATGACTTATATGAGTGCAGTGTGTATGTGTCTGTCTGATGGAGGGGTAATGGAGGAAGAGATGGGGTAGAGGAAGAGATGGGGTGGAGGGAGAGATGGGGGATGGAGGGAGAGATGGGGGTGGAGGGAGATGGGGGATGGAGGGAGAGATGGGGGATGGAGGAGAGATGAGGAATAAATGGGGATGGAGGGAGAGATGAGGAATAAAATGGGGGATGGAGGGAGAGATGGGAATAAATGGGGATGGAGGGAGAGATGGGGATGGAGGAGAGATGGGGGATGGAGGGAGAGATGGGGGGGATGGGGGTGGAGGGAGAGATGGGGGAAAAGTGGGGGATGGAGGGAGAGATGGGGGATTTAACTTTTTTTTTTTTTTAATTTGACTTTATTTAACCAGGCAAGTCAGTTAAGAACAAATTCTTATTTTCAATGACGGCCTGGGAACAGTGGGTTAACTGCCTGTTCAGGGGCAGAACGACAGATTTGTACCTTGTACCTTGTCAGCTCGGGGGTTTGAACTCGCAACCTTCTGGTTACTAGTCCAACGCTCTAACCACTAGGCTACCCTGCCGGGATGGAGGGAGAGATGGGGGGTGGAGGGAGAGATGGGGGAGGAGATAGAGATGGGGGGGAGAGATGGGGTGGTGGAGGAAGAGATGGGGGGGGGGTGGAGGGAGAGATGGGGGTGGAGGGAGAGATGGGGGATGGAGAGGGAGAGATGGGGTGGAGGAGAGATGGGGTGGAGGGAGAGATGGGGGATGGAGGGAGAGATGGGGGGTGGAGGGAGAGATGGGGTGGAGGAAGAGATGAGGGAAAAGTGGGGGATGGAGGGAGATGAGGAATAAATGGGGGAGAGAGGGATGGATGGGAGAATGGATTGGAGGGGGTGAGGGGGACAGAGGGAGGGATGGAGGATGGGATGGAGGGAGGGATAGATGGGAGATGGGAGGGAGGGATAGATCGAGGGATAGTGGGATGGAGGAAGAAATGGAGATGGATTGATGGAGGAAGAAATGGGAGATGGAGGGATGACGGATGGAGGGATGGAATGGGGAGATGGGGGGGATGGAGGGAGGGCTAGATATGGGGATGGAGGGAGGGATGGTGGAGGAGATGGGGGATGAGGAGAGAAGTTGGTTGGAGGGAAGAAATGGGAGATGGGGGATGGATGAGGGACAGAGGGGGTTGGAGGGATAGAATGTGGAGATGGGGACGAGGAGAGAAGTGGGATGGAGGAAGAAATGAGGGAAGGAGGGATGGATGGAGGGAGGGTGAGATGGGGAATGGAGGAGAAGTGGGGGTTGGGAGAGAGATGAGGAGAGATGGGGATGGAGGGATAGATGGGGATGGAGGGAGAAGTGGGGGATGGGGAGAGAGATGAGGGAGAGATGGGGGATGGAGAGATAGATGGGGATGGAGGGAGAGAAGTGGGATGGAGGAAGAAATGAGAGATGGATTGATGGAGGAAGAAATGGGAGATGGAGGGTTGAGGGATAGATGTGGGGATGGAGGGAGGGATGGATGAGGGACAGAGGGGGTTGGAGGGATAGAATGGGGGGAGATGGAGGAGGGAGAGAGATGGGGACGAGGGGAGAGAAAGTGAGATGGAGGAAGAAATGAGGGATGGAGGATAGATGGGGATGGAGAGATGGATTGATGGAGGAAGAAATGAGAGATGGAGGGATGGATTGATGGAGGAAATGAGAGAAATGAGAAGATGAGGATGGAGGGATGGATGGAGGGAGAGATGGGGAAATGGAGGGAGAGATGAGGGTTATGGAGGAATAGATGGGGGATGGAGGGAGAAGTGGGGGGAGAGATAGGATTGAGGGATAGATGGGGGATGGAGGGAGAAGTGGGGGAGAGATAGGATTGAGGGATAGATGGGGGATGGAGGGAGAAATGGGGGAGAGATAGGATTGAGGGATAGATGGGGATGGAGGAGAAATGGGGGAATAGATGGGAGATGGAGGGAGAGAAGTGGGATGGAGGGAGGGATGGAGGACGGGGGGAGGGATAGATGGGGAGATGGGAAGGATAGAGGGAGAGATGGGGGGATAGAGGGAGAGATGAGGGATGGGGGGGAGGGATGGGGAATAGATGGGAGATGGAGGGAGAGAAGTAGGATGGAGAAAGAAATGGGGGAGTGGGGGATGGAGGGATAGATGGGAGATGGGGGTGGAGGGAGAGAGATTGGGGATGGATGGAAGGAGAGATAGATGGGGATGGAGGGAGAGATGAGGGACGGAGGGGGTGAAGGGATAGATGGGGGAGATGGGAGGGATGGAGGAATAGATGGGTGATGGGGAATAGATGGAAATGAGGGAGAGAAGTGGGATGGAGGAAGAAATGGGGGGATGGAGGGATAGATGGGGAATGGAGTGGGGAGATGGAGGGAGGGATAGAGGGAGAGATGGGGGATGAAGGGATGGGGGTGGAGTGAGAGATGGAGGGATGGGGGGTGGAGTGAGAGATGGGGGGTGGAGTGAGAGATGGAGGGATGGGGGGTGGAGTGAGAGATGGAGGGATGGGGGTGGAGTGAGAGATGGGGGATGGGGGAATAGATTGGGGATGGAGGAGAAATGGGGGTGATGGATGGCGGAGAGAGAGGGGGAGAGGGAGGGATAGGGGGTTGAGGGATAAATGGGGATGGAGGGAGAAAAGTTGGTTGGAGTGTATTAGAGATGTTAGAACAAACGATAAGTGGACGCTGTAGGTCTGAATGAATTAGCTGTGTGTTACGGAGAATGATGCTCCCAATATTATCCTGATCAAGCACAGGACCCCACCGCCACAGGACCCCACTGTCACAGGACCCCACCGCCACAGGACCCCCCGCCACAGGACCCCACCGTCACAGGATCCCACCGTCACAGGATCCCACCGTCACAGGATCCCACCGTCACAGGACCCCACCGTCCACAGGATCCCACCCCACAGGATCCCACCGTCACAGGACCCCACCGTCACAGGACCCCACAGGACCCCACCGTCACAGGACCCCCACCGTCACAGGATCCCACCGTCACAGGACCCAGACCGTCACAGGACCCCACCGTCACAGGACCCCCACCGTCACAGGATCCCACCGTCACAGGATCCCACAGGACCCCACGGTCACAGGACCCCACGGTCACAGGACCCCCACAGGACCCCACCGTCACAGGACCCCACAGGACCCCACCGTCACAGGACCCCACCGTCACAGGACCAGACCGTCACAGGACCCCACCGTCACAGGACCCACAAGACCCCACCGTCACAGGACCAGACCGTCACAGGACCCCCCCACCACAGGACCTCACAGGACCACACTGTCACAGGACCCCACTGTCACAGGACCCCACTGTCACAGGACCAGACCGTCACAGGACCCCACCGTCACAGGACCCCACAGGACCCCACAGGACCAGACCGTCACAGGACCCCACCGTCACAGGACCACACAGGACCCCACAGGACCAGACCGTCACAGGACCCCACAGCACCCCACCGTCACAGGACCCCACAGGACCCCACAGGACCCCACCGTCACTCATTTAGTCATCAACTAATTCCTTCATTAAAACTAAAGAACAAAATATCCGTCAACAGACATGACGTGGTCCTTACAACCAGAAACACAGAGGAACACGTTGACACACCACCCATCTGTGTGTTTTATGACTTATTCAAGCGTAACCCAAGCAGCACTCTGAAAGACTAATTAGGTGGCAGTAGACGGCGTGGAGAATGACGGCTGGAAGAGTCAGAAGACACATCCTTCTGCTCTACCTGGAGGGATGGGAGAAACTGGAGAAGATTCTGCTGCATTATTGACGAACAGTGAAGACACTGGTTAGCCAGGCGGTGAGGAGTAGCTTGTGGCTGACAGGGGTGGAGGCAGAGAGAGTAGACTAGGCTGGGACAGGGGGTGGAGGCAGAGAGAGTAGACTAGGCTGGGACAGGGGGTGGAGGCAGAGAGAGTAGACTAGGCTGGGACAGGGGGTGGAGGCAGAGAGGGTAGACTAGGCTGGGACAGGGGGTGTAGTCAGAGAGAGTAGACTAGGCTGTGGCTGACAGGGGTGGAGGCAGAGAGGGTAGACTAGGCTGGGACAGGGGTGGAGGCAGAGAGGGTAGACTAGGCTGGGACAGGGGGTGTAGGCAGAGAGGGTAGACTAGGCTGTGGCTGACAGGGGTGGAGGCAGAGAGAGGCAGAGAGGGTAGACTAGGCTGGGACAGGGGTGGAGGCAGAGAGAGTAGACTAGGCTGTGGCTGACAGGGGTGGAGGCAGAGAGAGGCAGAGAGGGTAGACTAGGCTGGGACAGGGGGTGAGGAGTAGGCTGTGGCTGACAGGGGTGGAGGCAGAGAGAGTCCGAGAGGGTAGACTAGGCTGTGGCTGACAGGGGTGGAGGCAGAGAGAGGCAGAGAGGGTAGACTAGGCTGTGGCTGACAGGGGTGGAGGCAGAGAGTGTCAGAGAGGGTAGACTAGGCTGTGGCTGACAGGGGTGGAGGCAGAGAGAGGCAGAGAGGGTAGACTAGGCTGTGGCTGACAGGGGTGGAGGCAGAGAGAGGCAGAGAGGGTAGACTAGGCTGTGGCTGACAGGGGTGGATGCAGAGGAGGCAGAGAGAGGGTAGGCTGTGGCTGACAGGGGTAGAGGGGCTAGGCTGTGGCTGACAGGGGTGGAGGCAGAGAGAGGCAGAGAGGGTAGACTAGGCTGTGGCTGACAGGGGTGGAGGCAGAGAGAGGCAGAGAGGGTAGACTAGGCTGTGGCTGACAGGGGTGGAGGCAGAGAGGGTAGACTAGGCTGGGACAAGGGGTGGGGGGACAGAGGCACACAGCCCAGACCACACACCAGCAGCATTCCCACAAGCCTCTGCAACAGAGATGGACGTAAAGGTGAGTTACTACCACAGAAAACATTTTATAAATATCTGCATGTAGAATGTATTATTTATTTGTACACAGAGGCTCTGTAGAAAGTATTGATTCAGTTACTTTTAATGTGTTCATCTCTGTCTACAATGTAAGCACTAAAGCACAAATAGCCTGTTTAATCACTGGGTGAACATAATGCATGTTATAGGTATGTACGTGTTAGTTGGGGTACACAGCCTGCTAACACTTGAGTATTAATAACATTCGCGTGATGCCAAATCGATGAAAGATGTATTGCAAATTATGTTTAGACATTTTCATCGAATTTGTGTGCATAGGCTACTTGGATTTATTTATTTTAATAGAAGAGAGAACTTCAGAAGAGAAAGGAACTCTACACTGAGTGGACAAAACATTAAGAACACCTTCGTACTAATCCTCTCCACCCCCCTATTGCCCTCAGAACAGCCTCAATTCATCAGGTCATGGACTCTACAAGGTGATGAAAGCGTTCCACTGGGATGCTGGTCCATGTTGACTCCAGTGCTTCTATTGTCCTCAGAACAGCCTCAATTCATCAGGTCATGGACTCTACAAGGTGTTGAAAGCGTTCCACAGGGATGCTGGTCCATGTTGACCCCAGTGCTTCCCACAGTTGTGTCAAGTTGTCTGGATGTTCTTTGGGTGGTGGACCATTCTTCATACACAGGAAACTGTTGAGGGTGAAAAACCCAGCAACGTTGTAGTTCTTAACACAAACCGGTGAGCCTGGCACCTTCGTGGCTCCCGAGTGGGGCAGCGGTCTAAGGCACTGCATCTCAGTGCAAGAGGTGTCACTACAGTCGCTGGTTCGAATCCAGGTTGTATCACAACCGGCCGTGATTGGGACTCCCATAGGGTGGCGCACAATTGGCCCAGCGTCGTTTGGCCGGTGGAGGTCGTCATTGTAAATAATAATTTGTTCTTAATTAACTGACTTACCTAGTTAAGTAAAGGTTCAATACTACCAGGTTCAAAGACACTTCAATATTCTGTCTTGGCTGTTCACCCTCTGTCTCAACTGTCTCAAGGCTGAGTCCTCTTTAACCTGTCTCCTCTCATCTTTAACCTGTCTCCTCCCCTTCATCTTTAACCTGTCTCCTCCCCTTCATCTTTAACCTGTCTCCTCCCCTTCATCTTTAACCTGTCTCCTCCCCTTCATCTTTAACCTGTCTCCTCCCCTTCATCTTTCTCTCCTCCCCTTCATCTTTAACCTGTCTCCTCCCCTTCATCTTTAACCTGTCTCCTCCCCTTCATCTCTTCATCTCTAACCTGTCTCCTCCCTTCATCTTTAACCTGTCTCCTCCCCTTCATCTTTAACCTGTCTCCTCCCCTTCATCTTTAACCTGTCTCCTCCCCTTCATCTTTAACCTGTCTCCTCCCCTTCATCTTTAACCTGTCTCCTCCCCTTCATCTTTAACCTGTCTCCTCCCCTTCATCTTTAACCTGTCTCCTCCCCTTCATCTTTAACCTGTCTCCTCCCCTTCATCTTTAACCTGTCTCCTCCCCTTCATCTTTAACCTGTCTCCTCCCCTTCATCTTTAACCTGTCTCCTGTCTCCTCCCCTTCATCTTTAACCTGTCTCCTCCCTTCATCTTTAACCTGTCTCCTCCCCTTCATCTTTAACCTGTCTCTCCTCCTTCATCTTTAACCTGTGTCTCCCCTTCATCTTTAACCTGTCCCTCCCCTTCATCTACACTGATTTGTGACATCAATAAGGGATCATAGATTTCACCTGGTCAGTCTATGTTATGGAAAGAGCAGGTGTTCTTATTGTTTTGTACCCTCAGTAATAACAGTGCATAGTGAATGAAGTCATCAACCCTGCCTTCTGCAGTGACATGAACTACATAACAATGACCAAGTGACCGGCTGTTGGATGTGTTTTAAAAAGCAGTTTTTGTGTTGTTCTCACAACGTTTTAATGGAGGATTAGTATTGGACAATTTGCAAAGAACTTGACTCAGATGTCCACAGAAATGTGGGATTTGTAACTCATGAATGCACCCAAATGAAACAAACAGTATGATACTATTTTACTACGAGTTCAGTTCTACTGAGGGCTCAGATGTCAGTCCACTCTACCTAGTTCAGTTCTACTGAGGGCTCAGACGTTAGTCCACTCCACCTAGTTCAGTTCTACTGAGGGCTCAGACGTTAGTCCACTCCACCTAGTTCAGTTCTACTGAGGGCTCAGATGTTAGTCCACTCCCCCTAGTTCAGTTCTACTGAGGGCTCAGATGTCAGTTCACTCCACCTAGTTCAGTTCTACTGAGGGCTCAGACGTTAGTCCACTCTACCTAGTTCAGTTCTACTGAGGGCTCAGATGTTAGTCCACTCTACCTAGTTCAGTTCTACTGAGGGCTCAGTCCACTCTACTGAGTCTCTGAGGGCTCAGACGTTAGTCCACTCAGATGTTAGTCCACTCTACCTAGTTCAGTTCTACTGAGGGCTCAGATGTTAGTCCACTCTACCTAGTTCAGTTCTAGTTCAGTTCTACTGAGGGCTCAGACGTTAGTCCACTCTACCTAGTTCAGTTCTACTGAGGGCTCAGACGTTAGTCCACTCTACCTAGTTCAGTTCTACTGAGGGCTCAGATGTTAGTCCACTCTACCTAGTTCAGTTCTACTGAGGGCTCAGATGTTAGTCCACTCTACCTAGTTCAGTTCTACTGAGGGCTCAGATGTTAGTCCACTCTACCTAGTTCAGTTCTACTGAGGGCTCAGACGTTAGTCCACTCTACCTAGTTCAGTTCTACTGAGGGCTCAGATCCACTCCCCTGTTAGTCCACTCTACCTAGTTCAGTTCTACTGAGGGCTCAAATGTTAGTCCACTCTACCTAGTTCAGTTCTACTGAGGGCTCAGATGTTAGTCCACTCTACCTAGTTCAGTTCTACTGAGGGGCTCAGATGTTAGTCCACTCTACCTAGTTCAGTTCTACTGAGGGCTCAGACGTTAGTCCACTCTACCTAGTTCAGTTCTAATGAGGGCTCAGATGTTAGTCCACTCCCCCTAGTTCAGTTCTACTGAGGGCTCAGACGTTAGTCCACTCTACCTAGTTCAGTTCTACTGAGGGCTCAGATGTTAGTCCACTCTACCTAGTTCAGTTCTACTGAGGGCTCAGATGTTAGTCCACTCTACCTAGTTCAGTTCTACTGAGGGCTCAGATGTTAGTCCACTCTACCTAGTTCAGTTCTACTGAGGGCTCAGATGTTAGTCCACTCTACCTAGTTCAGTTCTACTGAGGGCTCAGATGTAGTCCACCCCTAGTTCAGTTCTACTGAGGGCTCAGATGTTAGTCCACTCCCCCTAGTTCAGTTCTACTGAGGGCTCAGATGTTAGTCCACTCCCCCTAGTTCAGTTCTACTGAGGGCTCAGATGTCAGTCCACTCTACCTAGTTCAGTTCTACTGAGGGCTCAGATGTCAGTCCACTCTACCTAGTTCAGTTCTACTGAGGGCTCAGATGTCGTCCACTCTACCTAGTCCAGGGCTCTCTACCTAGTTCAGTTCTACTGAGGGCTCAGATGTTAGTCCACTCCCCTAGTTCAGTTCTACTGAGGGCTCAGATGTTAGTCCACTCCCCTAGTTCAGTTCTACTGAGGGCTCAGATGTCAGTCCACTCTACCTAGTTCAGTTCTACTGAGGGCTCAGATGTTAGTCCACTCCCCTAGTTCAGTTCTACTGAGGGCTCAGATGTCAGTCACTCTACCTAGTTCAGTTCTACTGAGGGCTCAGATGTTAGTCCACTCTACCTAGTTCAGTTCTACTGAGGGCTCAGATGTTAGTCCACTCCCCTAGTTCAGTTCTACTGAGGGCTCAGATGTTAGTCCACTACCTAGTTCAGTTCTACTGAGGGCTCAGATGTTAGTCCACTCCCCTAGTTCAGTTCTACTGAGGGCTCAGATGTTAGTCACTCCACCTAGTTCAGTTCTACTGAGGGCTCAGACGTTAGTCCACTCTACCTAGTTCAGTTCTACTGAGGGCTCAGATGTTAGTCCAGGGCTCAGATGTTAGTCCACTCTACCTAGTTCAGTTCTACTGAGGGCTCAGAGCGTTAGTCCACTCTACCTAGTTCAGTTCTACTGAGGGCTCAGATGTTAGTCCACTCCACCTAGTTCAGTTCTACTGAGGGCTCAGATGTTAGTCCACTCTACCTAGTTCAGTTCTACTGAGGGCTCAGATGTTAGTCCACTCTACCTAGTTCAGTTCTACTGAGGGCTCAGATGTTAGTCACTCTACCTAGTTCAGTTCTACTGAGGGCTCAGAGTTAGCTACCTAGTTCAGTTCTACTGAGGGCTCAGATGTTAGTCCACTCTACCTAGTTCAGTTCTACTGAGGGCTCAGATGTCAGTCCACTCTACCTAGTTCAGTTCTACTGAGGGCTCAGATGTTAGTCCACTCCCCCTAGTTCAGTTCTACTGAGGGCTCAGACGTTAGTCCACTCTACCTAGTTCAGTTCTACTGAGGGCTCAGATGTTAGTCCACTCTACCTAGTTCAGTTCTACTGAGGGCTCAGATGTTAGTCCACTCTACCTAGTTCAGTTCTACTGAGGGCTCAGATGTTAGTCCACTCTACCTAGTTCAGTTCTACTGAGGGCTCAGACGTTAGTCCACTCCACCTAGTTCAGTTCTACTGAGGGCTCAGATGTCAGTCCACTCTACCTAGTTCAGTTCTACTGAGGGCTCAGATGTTAGTCCACTCTACCTAGTTCAGTTCTACTGAGGGCTCAGACGTTAGTCCACTCTACCTAGTTCAGTTCTACTGAGGGCTCAGATGTTAGTCCACTCCCCTAGTTCAGTTCTACTGAGGGCTCAGATGTTAGTCCACTCTACCTACCAGATGTTAGTCCACTCTACCTAGTTCAGTTCTACTGAGGGCTCAGACGAGTTCAGGCTCCGTTAGTCCACTCTACCTAGTTCAGTCTCTGAGGGCTCAGACGTTAGTCCACTCCACCTAGTTCAGTTCTACTGAGGGCTCAGATGTTAGTCCACTCTACCTAGTTCAGTTCTACTGAGGGCTCAGACGTTAGTCCACTCCAGTTCAGTTCTACTGAGGGCCTCAGTCACCAGTTCAGTTCTACTGAGGGCTCAGATGTCAGTCCACTCTACCTAGTTCAGTTCTACTGAGGGCTCAGATGTTAGTCCACTACCTAGTTCAGTTCTACTGAGGGCTCAGACGTTAGTCCACTCTACCTAGTTCAGTTCTACTGAGGGCTCAGATGTCAGTTAGTCCACTGAGGGCTACCTAGTCCACTCACCTAGTTCAGTTCTACTGAGGGCTCAGATGTTAGTCCACTCCCCTAGTTCAGTTCTACTGAGGGCTCAGATGTTAGTCCACTCTACCTAGTTCAGTTCTACTGAGGGCTCAGATGTTAGTCCACTCTACCTAGTTCAGTTCTACTGAGGGCTCAGATGTTAGTCCACTCCCCCTAGTTCAGTTCTACTGAGGGCTCAGATGTTAGTCCACTCTACCTAGTTCAGTTCTACTGAGGGCTCAGATGTTAGTCCACTCTACCTAGTTCAGTTCTACTGAGGGCTCAGATGTTAGTCCACTCCCCCTAGTTCAGTTCTACTGAGGGCTCAGATGTTAGTCCACTCCCCCTAGTTCAGTTCTACTGAGGGCTCAGATGTCAGTCCACTCTACCTAGTTCAGTTCTACTGAGGGCTCAGATGTTAGTCCACTCTACCTAGTTCAGTTCTACTGAGGGCTCAGATGTCAGTCCACTCTACCTAGTTCAGTTCTACTGAGGGCTCAGATGTCAGTCCACTCTACCTAGTTCAGTTCTACTGAGGGCTCAGATGTCAGTCCACTCTACCTAGTTCAGTTCTACTGAGGGCTCAGATGTTAGTCCACTCCCCCTAGTTCAGTTCTACTGAGGGCTCAGATGTTAGTCCACTCTACCTAGTTCAGTTCTACTGAGGGCTCAGATGTTAGTCCACTCTACCTAGTTCAGTTCTACTGAGGGCTCAGATGTCAGTCCACTTACCTAGTTCAGTTCTACTGAGGGCTCAGATGTCAGTCCACTCTACCTAGTTCAGTTCTACTGAGGGCTCAGATGTTAGTCCACTCTACCTAGTTCAGTTCTACTGAGGGCTCAGATGTTAGTCCACTCCCCCTAGTTCAGTTCTACTGAGGGCTCAGATGTCAGTCCACTCTACCTAGTTCAGTTCTACTGAGGGCTCAGATGTTAGTCCACTCTACCTAGTTCAGTTCTACTGAGGGCTCAGATGTTAGTCCACTCCCCTAGTTCAGTTCTACTGAGGGTTCAGTTCTACCTAGTTCACTGAGGGCTCAGACGTTAGTCCACTCTACCTAGTTCAGTTCTACTGAGGGCTCAGATGTTAGTCCACTCCCCCTAGTTCAGTTCTACTGAGGGCTCAGATGTTAGTCCACTCCCCCTAGTTCAGTTCTACTGAGGGCTCAGATGTCAGTTCACTCCACCTAGTTCAGTTCTACTGAGGGCTCAGACGTTAGTCCACTCTATCTAGTTCAGTTCTACTGAGGGCTCAGATGTTAGTCCACTCTACCTAGTTCAGTTCTACTGAGGGCTCAGACGTTAGTCCACTCCCCCTAGTTCAGTTCTACTGAGGGCTCAGATGTTAATCCACTCTACCTAGTTCAGTTCTGCTGAGGGCTCAGGCGTTAGTCCACTCCCCTAGTTCAGTTCCAGGGCTCAGATGTTAGTCCACTCCCCTAGTTCAGTTCTACTGAGGGCTCAGATGTCAGTTCACTCCACCTAGTTCAGTTCACTGAGGGCTCAGACGTTAGTCCACTCTACCTAGTTCAGTTCTACTGAGGGCTCAGATGTTAGTCCACTCTACCTAGTTCAGTTCTACTGAGGGCTCAGACGTTAGTCCACTCCCCCTAGTTCAGTTCTACTGAGGGCTCAGATGTCAGTCCACTCCCCCTAGTTCAGTTCTACTGAGGGCTCAGATGTCAGTTCACTCCACCTAGTTCAGTTCTACTGAGGGCTCAGACGTTAGTCCACTCTACCTAGTTCAGTTCTACTGAGGGCTCAGATGTTAGTCCACTCTACCTAGTTCAGTTCTACTGAGGGCTCAGATGTTAGTCCACTCTACCTAGTTCAGTTCTACTGAGGGCTCAGATGTTAGTCCACTCTACCTAGTTCAGTTCTACTGAGGGCTCAGACGTTAGTCCACTCCACCTAGTTCAGTTCTACTGAGGGCTCAGATGTTAGTCCACTCTACCTAGTTCAGTTCTACTGAGGGCTCAGATGTTAGTCTACTCTACCTAGTTCAGTTCTACTGAGGGCTCAGGCTTTAGTCCACTCCACCTAGTTCAGTTCTACTGAGGGCTCAGATGTCAGTCCACTCTACCTTGTTCAGTTCTACTGAGGGCTCAGATGTTAGTCCACTCTACCTAGTTCAGTTCTACTGAGGGCTCAGATGTTAGTCCACTCTACCTAGTAAAGTTATACTGAGGGCTCAGATGTTAGTCCACTCCCCCTAGTTCAGTTCTACTGAGGGCTCAGACGTTAGTCCACTCTACCTAGTTCAGTTCTACTGAGGGCTCAGATGTTAGTCCACTCTACCTAGTTCAGTTCTACTGAGGGCTCAGACGTTAGTCCACTCCAACTAGATCAGTTCTACTGAGGGCTCAGACGTTAGTCCACTCTACCTAGTTCAGTTCTACTGAGGGCTCAGACGTTAGTCCACTCCACCTAGTTCAGTTCTACTGAGGGCTCAGATGTCAGTCCACTATCTAGTTCAGTTTTACTGAGGGCTCAGATGTTAGTCCACTCTACCTAGTTCAGTTCTACTGAGGGCTCAGACGTTAGTCCACTCCCCTAGTTCAGTTTTACTGAGGGCTCAGATGTTAGTCCACTCTACCTAGTTCAGTTCTACTGAGGGCTCAGATGTTAGTCCACTCTACCTAGTTCAGTTCTACTGAGGGTTCAGATGTTAGTCCACTCTACCTAGTTCAGTTCTACTGAGGGCTCAGACGTTAGTCCACTCTACCTAGTTCAGTTCTAATGAGGGCTCAGATGTTAGTCCACTCCCCCTAGTTCAGTTCTACTGAGGGCTCAGACGTTAGTCCACTCTACCTAGTTCAGTTCTACTGAGGGCTCAGATGTTAGTCCACTCTACCTAGTTCAGTTCTACTGAGGGCTCAGATGTTAGTCCACTCCCCCTAGTTCAGTTCTACTGAGGGCTCAGATGTTAGTCCACTCTACCTAGTTCAGTTCTACTGAGGGCTCAGATGTTAGTCCACTCTACCTAGTTCAGTTCTACTGAGGGCTCAGATGTCAGTCCACCCCCCCTAGTTCAGTTCTACTGAGGGCTCAGATGTTAGTCCACTCTACCTAGTTCAGTTCTACTGAGGGCTCAGATGTTAGTCCACTCTACCTAGTTCAGTTCTACTGAGGGCTCAGACGTTAGTCCACTCTACCTAGTTCAGTTCTACTGAGGGCTCAGATGTTAGTCCACTCTACCTAGTTCAGTTCTACTGAGGGCTCAGATGTTAGTCCACTCTACCTAGTTCAGTTCTACTGAGGGCTCAGGCTTTAGTCCACTCCACCTAGTTCAGTTCTACTGAGGGCTCAGATGTCAGTCCACTCTACCTAGTTCAGTTCTACTGAGGGCTCAGATGTTAGTCCACTCTACCTAGTTCAGTTCTACTGAGGGCTCAGATGTTAGTCCACTCTACCTAGTAAAGTTATACTGAGGGCTCAGATGTTAGTCCACTCCCCCTAGTTCAGTTCTACTGAGGGCTCAGACGTTAGTCCACTCTACCTAGTTCAGTTCTAGTTCAGTTCTACTGAGGGCTCAGACGTTAGTCCACTCCAACTAGATCAGTTCTACTGAGGGCTCAGACGTTAGTCCACTCTACCTAGTTCAGTTCTACTGAGGGCTCAGACGTTAGTCCACTCCACCTAGTTCAGTTCTACTGAGGGCTCAGATGTCAGTCCACTATCTAGTTCAGTTTTACTGAGGGCTCAGATGTTAGTCCACTCTACCTAGTTCAGTTCTACTGAGGGCTCAGACGTTAGTCCACTATCTAGTTCAGTTTTACTGAGGGCTCAGATGTTAGTCCACTCTACCTAGTTCAGTTCTACTGAGGGTTCAGATGTTAGTCCACTCTACCTAGTTCAGTTCCGGTTCCTTAGTGACAACACACACACTCACACACACACACTCACTCACTCACTCACTCACTCACCACTCACTCACTCACTCACTCACTCACTCACTGACTGACTGACTGACTGACTGACTGACTGAGGCATAATGAACAGAGACACGATTTGATTACAGCATTGTTGACCAGAGTCAAAAACAAGTCCGTCCATCCCCAGCTCCCACGGTCCCACCTCTCACTCAGCTCAAACTGTAAAGACACCTCACTCAATGAAAGCTACCCTGCCACCCCAGTTCTACCCCACCTCTCACTCAGCTCAAACTGTAAAGACACCTCACTCAATGAAAGCGTGAAAGTAATAATGAAGTATTGCTTTTAGGTGTCTGGCTCTTGTTCTGCTGCAGTAAACTGGGATGTTACTTAGGGATAATCCCCTTCTGTCTTTTATTTGACAGGCGCTAGTGGACCGGACATTAAGACGTCTTTACCTCTCACATTCACCAGCAGAAAGGTGAGGGTTTCAGGTGACTCCTCTCTCGCTCTTTCTTTTTCCTTATCTCACTCTTTCTTTCTTTTTCCCTCTCTCTCTTTCTCTCCCTCTCTCTTTTTCCCTCTCTCTCTCTTTCTTTCCCTCTCTCATTCTCTCTCTCTTTCATTCTCTCTCTCTCTCTTTTTTCCTTCTCTCGCGCTCTTTCTCTCTCTGTCGCTCTCTCTGGGTGGGCTCCACAGGGTGGGCTCTAGTGAGAGAGAGAGACAGGGTGGGCTCTAGTGAGAGAGACAGGGTGGGCTCTAGTGAGAGAGAGACAGGGTGGGCTCTAGTGAGAGAGACAGGGTGGGCTCTAGTGAGAGAGAGACAGGGTGGGCTCTAGTGAGAGAGACAGGGTGGGCTCTAGTGAGAGAGAGAGACAGGGTGGGCTCTAGTGAGAGAGAGACAGGGTGGGCTCTAGTGAGAGAGACAGGGTGGGCTCTAGTGAGAGAGAGAGAGACAGGGTGGGCTCTAGTGAGAGAGAGACAGGGTGGGCTCTAGTGAGAGAGAAAGACAGGGTGGGCTCTAGTGAGAGAGAGACAGGGTGGGCTCTAGTGAGAGAGAAAGACAGGGTGGGCTCTAGTGAGAGAGAGACAGGGTGGGCTCTAGTGAGAGAGACAGGGTGGGCTCTAGTGAGAGAGAGAGACAGGGTGGGCTCTAGTGAGAGAGCGAGACAGGGTGGGCTCTAGTGAGAGAGAGACAGGGTGGGCTCTAGTGAGAGAGAGACAGGGTGGGCTCTAGTGAGAGAGAGAGACAGGGTGGGCTCTAGTGAGAGAGAGAGACAGGGTGGGCTCTAGTGAGAGAGAGACAGGGTGGGCTCTAGTGAGAGAGAGACAGGGTGGGCTCTAGTGAGAGAGAGACAGGGTGGGCTCTAGTGAGAGAGAGACAGGGTGGGCTCTAGTGAGAGAGAGAGACAGGGGTGGCCTCTAGTGAGAGAGAGAGACAGGGTGGGCTCAGTGAGAGAGAGACAGGGTGGGCTCTAGTGAGAGAGAGAGAGACAGGGTGGGCTCTAAGTGAGAGAGAGACAGGGTGGGCTCTGAGTGAGAGACAGGGTGGGCTCTAGTGAGAGAGAGAGACAGGGTGGGCTCTGTGAGAGAGAGAGACAGGGTGGGCTCTAGTGAGAGAGAGACAGGGTGGGCTCTAGTGAGAGAGAGAGACAGGGGTGGCCTCTAGTGAGAGAGAGACAGGGTGGGCTCTAGTGAGAGAGAGACAGGGGTGGCCTCTAGTGAGAGAGAGACAGGGTGGGCTCTAGTGAGAGAGAGACAGGGTGGGCTCTAGTGAGAGAGAGACAGGGTGGGCTCTAGTGAGAGAGAGACAGGGGTGGGCCACGTCAAGGTGCTATCGATCTCATGTCTTGGTGTCGTTTCCATCCAGTAACCCAACACTTAGTGTTCCATCATGATCACATTGAGGCAAACCTGTAAAATAAGCTCCAGAAGACAACCTCAACGTGAGCTCACTTCTCCCTGTGCTGTGTGTGTGTGTGTGTGTGTGTGTGTGTGTGTATTTGCTGTGATACAGATCCAGGCAAGCCAACACCTCTATCAGGCCTCTCCTCTCTTAACTGAAGGGCTCTTGGCTACTGACCTGAATAATGATGATTACTCAGATTTTCCACGGCGATGCAGGACCGAACCACAACCTCTCTTTCAGGAGCAGGGATACGTTACAGTGGCAAGGCTCAATGTACAGTAAAGACATCTGATTGGTTAACAGCAGGCAGGGAAGGAAGCGACGAGAGAGGAAGACATTGGTAAATGGGAGACTTCACAGTTACACTTTAGGTGGACTGTTGCTGCGCCATCAATCACTTTGGCAACGTGCCGTTTGCTCAAACCTGCTGTCAGTGGAAAGAAACGCTTCTGAAAACCTGCTGTCAGTGGAAAGAAACGCTTATGAAAACCTGCTGTCAGTGGAAAGAAACGCTTATGAAAACCTGGAGGTTTAAATGTTCAGGAAATGTGTTTGAAAATAAAGTAATATATTGAAGAATGTGTTAGACAAAGGAGCATCATCTAATGTCCCCCCCCCGTTCTCCTTTTACAGGCCATGCATTTTCCCTCCCATCAACCCTGCTACTCAAAGCAAAGAGAGGGGAGACCCAGCCAAGCTCCCCCTCCGGGAGCTCCCCCTCCAGGAGCTCCCCCTCCAGGAGCACCAGAGGAAAGTGGAGGACAACAAGCGTCTACTTGAGGAGGTACAGTACATGTGGTAGGAACTACAACGTCTTCTCTTTTGCCTCTAGGACTTGTGGGAAAGGTAGTCAAGGAGTCTACCTCAGAAGCTGCTTGCCCCCCTGGTGGGTGGAGAGAGAGAGACACTCATATTGAATATCACACAGTTGACTGATGTGTGAGATGAGCCAGGTGTGTGTGTGTGTGTGTGTGTGTGTGTGTGTGTGTGTGTGTGTGTGTGTGTGTGTGTGTGTGTGTGTGTGTGTGTGTGTGTGTGTGTGAGAGAGATGAGATGGGATCAGCAGTGTGTGTGTGTGTGTGTGTGTGTGAGAGAGAGAGAGAGAGAGATGGGATCAGTGTGTGTGTGTGTGTGTGTGTGTGTGTGTGTGTGAGAGAGAGAGAGAGAGATGGGATCAGCAGTGTGTGTGTGTGTGTGTGTGTGTGTGTGTGTGTGTGTGTGTGTGAGAGAGAGAGAGAGAGAGATGGGATCAGCAGTGTGTGTGTGTGTGTGTGTGTGTGTGTGAGAGAGAGAGAGAGAGAGATGGGATCAGCAGTGTGTGTGTGTGTGTGTGTGTGAGAGAGAGAGAGAGAGATGGGATCAGCAGTGTGTGTGTGTGTGTGTGTGTGTGTGTGTGTGTGTGTGTGTGTGAGAGAGAGAGAGAGAGATGGGATCAGCAGTCGGTTAGATGTCTTGCAGCGGTGGTGACATCTTCACAGCAGAGTGTGACTGTGAGGGGATAACGCTATAGAGGCTGTACTGACTGTGAGAGGGGATAACGCTATAGAGGCTGTACTGACTGTGAGAGGGGATAACGCTATAGAGGCTGTACTGACTGTGAGAGGGGATAACGCTATAGAGGCTGTACTGACTGTGAGAGGGGATAACGCTATAGAGGCTGTACTGACTGTGAGAGGGGATAACGCTGTACTGACTGTGAGAGGGGCTGTAGGCTGACTGTGAGAGGGATAACGCTATAGAGGCTGTACTGACTGTGAGGGGATAACGCTATAGAGGCTGTACTGACTGTGAGGGGATAACGCTATAGAGGCTGTACTGACTGTGAGAGGGGATAACGCTATAGAGGCTGTACTGACTGTGAGAGGGGATAACGCTATAGAGGCTGTACTGACTGTGAGAGGGGATAACGCTATAGAGGCTGTACTGACTGTGAGAGGGGATAACGCTATAGAGGCTGTACTGACTGTGAGAGGGGATAACGCTATAGAGGCTGTACTGACTGTGAGAGGGGATAACGCTATAGAGGCTGTACTGACTGAGGGGATGAGAGGCTGTACTGACTGTGAGAGGGGATAACGCTATAGAGGCTGTACTGACTGTGAGAGGGGATAACGCTATAGAGGCTGTACTGACTGTGAGAGGGGATAACGCTATAGAGGCTGTACTGACTGTGAGGGGATAACGCTATAGAGGCTGTACTGACTGTGAGAGGGGATAACGCTATAGAGGCTGTACTGACTGTGAGAGGGGATAACGCTATAGAGGCTGTACTGACTGTGAGAGGGGATAACGCTATAGAGGCTGTACTGACTGTGAGAGGGGATACGCTATAGAGGGTACTGACTGTGAGAGGGGATAACGCTATAGAGGCTGTACTGACTGTGAGAGGGGATAATGCTATAGAGGCTGTACTGACTGTGAGAGGGGATAACGCTATAGAGGCTGTACTGACTGTGAGGGGGGGGGATAACGCTATAGAGGGGCTGTACTGACTGTGAGAGGGGATAACGCTATAGAGGCTGTACTGACTGTGAGAGGGGATAACGCTATAGAGGCTGTACTGTGTACTTGTGAGAGGGGATAACGGATACTGATGAGAGGGGATAATAGAGGCTTCTGACTGTGAGAGGGTTTAGAGGCTGTACTGGTGGGATAACGCATGATGCTGTACTGTGCTTAGAGGCTGTACTGACTGTGTGTTTGGGTGGCTGATACATGAGTGAGGGGATGCTTAGAGGCTGTGTGTTTGGGTGATACTGTGAGTGTTTCTGTGTGTTTGGGTGGGATACGCTATAGAGGCTGCTACTGTGTGTTTGGAGGGGATACATGAGGATAGGCTGATTCTTGTGTGTTTGGGTGGGATACATGAGGATAGTGTTTCTGTGTGTTTGGGTGGGGGATACAGGAGGTTAGTAGTGTTTCTGTGATAGTTCTGTGTGTTTGGGTGGGATACATGAGGATAGTGTTTCTGTGTGTTTGGGTGGGATACATGAGGATAGTGCTTCTTGTGTGTTTGGGTGGGATACATGAGGATAGTGTTTCTGTGTGTTTGGGTGGGATACATGAGGATAGTGTTTCTGTGTGTTTGGGTGGGATACGTGAGGATAGTGTTTCTGTGTGTTTGGGTGGGATACATGAGGATAGTGTTTCTGTGTGTTTGGGTGGGATACAGGAGGATAGTGTTTCTGTGTGTTTGGGTGGGATACATGAGGATAGTGTTTCTGTGTGTTTGGGTGGGATACATGAGGATAGTGTTTCTGTGTGTTTGGGTGGGATACATGAGGATAGTGTTTCTGTGAGTTTGGGTGGGATACATGAGGATAGTGTTTCTGTGTGTTTGGGTGGGATACATGAGGATAGTGTTTCTGTGTGTTTGGGTGGGATACATGAGGATAGTGTTTCTGGATGCTAAAAGTCCGTTCAGTTTGTAATGTGCCCTTTTGGCAAAAGCCGTCTTGGTCGATTTATCTATGCAGAGTCACCTTGCAGTCAACACACAGAAGAGCCACAGCTATAACTCCCTGTGGTTAACTAAAGGTGTGATGTGGATACTAAAAGGAGTCTCCCTGGTCTCTCTGCTGTGCAGCTGGCGCGTATGGAGGAGGAGCTGATAGACCGTCTTCGCAGGGAGGTGGCGAGACAGAGAGAGCTGAACGTCCTGCGACAGGAGGACAACAGGCTACGCTGGAGGACACTGTGTTTCCTCCAGCTCAACCAGCGCCTCAAAAAGTACGTACTACAGACTTTACAATATCATTTTTTTCTCTCCAGATATGATACTGTAGTATGAATTTATGAGATAGCATTTCACTATCAAGGACATATACTACATTAATCCTCCCAAAGGAGATAACCTACTGATAACCTGTTGATGCCTGGTAGTACAGTCTCCTCCCAAAGGAGATAACCTACTAGTAACCTGTTGATACCTGGTAGTACAGTCTCCTCCCAAAGGAGATAACCTACTGGTAACCTGTTGATACCTGGTCGTACAGTCTCCTCCCAAAGGAGATAACCTACTAGTAACCTGTTGATGCCTGGTAGTACAGTCTCCTCCCAAAGGAGATAACCTACTAGTAACCTGTTGATACCTGGTAGTACAGTCTCCTCCCAAAGGAGATAACCTACTGATAACCTGTTGATGCCTGGTAGTACAGTCTCCTCCCAAAGGAGATAACCTACTGGTAACCTGTTGATACCTGGTCGTACAGTCTCCTCCCAAAGGAGATAACCTACTGGTAACCTGTTGATACCTGGTAGTACAGTCTCCCCCCAAAGGAGATAACCTACTGGTAACCTGTTGATACCTGGTAGTACAGTCTCCTCCCAAAGGAGGTAACCTGTTGATACCCGGTAGTACAGTCTCCTCCCAAAGGAGATAACCTACTGGTAACCTGTTGATACCTGGTAGTACAGTCTCCTCCCAAAGGAGGTAACCTGTTGATGCCTGGTAGTACAGTCTCCTCCCAAAGGAGATAACCTACTGGTAACCTGTTGATACCTGGTCGTACAGTCTCCTCCCAAAGGAGATAACCTACTGATAACCTGTTGATACCTGGTAGTACAGTCTCCTCCCAAAGGAGATAACCTACTGATAACCTGTTGATACCTGGTCGTACAGTCTCCTCCCAAAGGAGATAACATACTGATAACCTGTTGATACCTGGTCGTACAGTCTCCTCCCAAAGGAGATAACATACTGATAACCTGTTGATACCTGGTCGTACAGTCTCCTCCCAAAGGAGATAACCTACTGGTAACATGTTGATGCCTGGTAGTACAGTCTCCTCCCAAAGGAGATAACCTACTGGTAACATGTTGATACCTGGTAGTACAGTCTCCTCCCAAAGGAGATTACCTGTTGATGCCTGGTAGTACAGTATCCTCCCAAAGGAGGTAACCTGTTGATACCTGGTAGTACAGTCTCCTCCCAAAGGAGATTACCTGTTGATGCCTGGTAGTACAGTCTCCTCCCAAAGGAGGTAACCTGTTGATACCTGGTAGTACAGTCTCCTCCCAAAGGAGGTAACCTGTTGATACCTGGTAGTACAGTCTCCTCCCAAAGGAGATAACCTACTGGTAACATGTTGATACCTGGTAGTACAGTCTCCTCCCAAAGGAGGTAACCTGTTGATACCTGGTAGTACAGTCTCCTCCCAAAGGAGGTAACCTGTTGATACCTGGTAGTACAGTCTCCTCCCAAAGGAGATAACCTACTGGTAACCTGTTGATGCCTGGTAGTACAGTCTCCTCCCAAAGGAGATGACCTGTTGATGCCTGGTAGTACAGTCTCCTCCCAAAGGAGATGACATGTTGATGCCTGGTAGTACAGTCTCCTCCCAAAGGAGGTAACCTGTTGATACCTGGTAGTACAGTCTCCTCCCAAAGGAGATAACCTACTGGTAACCTGTTGATACCTGGTCGTACAGTCTCCTCCCAAAGGTGATAACCTACTGGTAACCTGTTGATACCTGGTAGTACAGTCTCCCCCCAAAGGAGATAACCTACTGGTAACCTGTTGATACCTGGTAGTACAGTCTCCTCCCAAAGGAGGTAACCTGTTGATACCCGGTAGTACAGTCTCCTCCCAAAGGAGATAACCTACTGGTAACCTGTTGATACCTGGTAGTACAGTCTCCTCCCAAAGGAGATAACCTACTGATAACCTGTTGATACCTGGTCGTACAGTCTCCTCCCAAAGGAGATAACATACTGATAACCTGTTGATACCTGGTCGTACAGTCTCCTCCCAAAGGAGATAACATACTGATAACATGTTGATACCTGGTCGTACAGTCTCCTCCCAAAGGAGATAACCTACTGGTAACATGTTGATGCCTGGTAGTACAGTCTCCTCCCAAAGGAGATAACCTACTGGTAACATGTTGATACCTGGTAGTACAGTCTCCTCCCAAAGGAGATTACCTGTTGATGCCTGGTAGTACAGTATCCTCCCAAAGGAGGTAACCTGTTGATACCTGGTAGTACAGTCTCCTCCCAAAGGAGATTACCTGTTGATGCCTGGTAGTACAGTCTCCTCCCAAAGGAGGTAACCTGTTGATACCTGGTAGTACAGTCTCCTCCCAAAGGAGGTAACCTGTTGATACCTGGTAGTACAGTCTCCTCCCAAAGGAGATAACCTACTGGTAACATGTTGATACCTGGTAGTACAGTCTCCTCCCAAAGGAGGTAACCTGTTGATACCTGGTAGTACAGTCTCCTCCCAAAGGAGGTAACCTGTTGATACCTGGTAGTACAGTCTACAGTCTCCCAAAGGAGATAACCTACTGGTAACCTGTTGATGCCTGGTAGTACAGTCTCCTCCCAAAGGAGATGTAACCTGTTGATGCCTGGTAGTACAGTCTCCTCCCAAAGGAGATAACTGGTAATGTTGATGCCTGGTAGTACAGTCTCCTCCCAAAGGAGACTGGTAACCTGTTGATACCTGGTAGTACAGTCTCCTCCCAAAGGAGATAACCTGTTGAACCTGGTAGTACTAACCTGTTGATACCTGGTAGTACAGTTCCTAACCTGTCTCTGTAGTACAGTCTCCTCCCAAAGGAGGTAACCTGTTGATGCCTGGTAGTCTCCTGATAAATACTGGTAACCTGTTGATACCTGGTCTCCTCCCAAAGGAGATAACCTACTGTAACCTGTTGATACCTGGTAGTACAGTCTCCTCCCAAAGGAGATAACCTACTGTAACATGTTGATACCTGGTAGTACAGTCTCCTCCCAAAGGAGACTGATACCTGTTGATACCTGGTAGTACAGTCTCCTTAACCTGTTGATGCCTGGTAGTACAGTATCCTCCCAAAGGAGATAACCTACTGGTAACCTGTTGATACCTGGTAGTACAGTCTCCTCCCAAAGGAGATTACCTGCCTTGTATGCCTGTAACCTGTTGATAGTACAGTCTCCTCCCAAAGGAGATACCTGGTAACATGTTGATACCTGGTAGTACAGTCTCCTCCCAAAGGAGGTAACCTGTTGATACCTGGTAGTA
>NW_027038612.1:0-33898 GCF_034236695.1 Oncorhynchus nerka
AATATATATATATATATAAAATACTGATATTAGGACTTACTTTTGGGACATTTGATTATAATCACATAATTGACATAAACGTCTCATTACTTTGAGTAAAATGTTTTGTCATATCCACAGAACAGTGTAATCAGCACAGCATGCAAGAGTATACAGAAGAAGAGTGGCGATTTTAGCATGTACATCTTGGTGTGGCAATAGAACAAAAATTGTGGCATGCATGCCAGCAAATTCACTACACAAAACAACACTAAACAATACATGAATTGCACTATAATGGTGAGAAACGGTGCCCACAAACTGTTAGGGACTGCATAAGGCTGTCCCAACAGCAAAGTCCTAACAGCAGTCCCAACACCTTACCACTGCTACACCTGGCTATCAGTGGAGCCTTGTCTGGCAGGGAAACAGTTCATTCAGCCTCATTTACTACCTTTAAAAAAAACATAGCTAATATGGCTGTAACGGTTTTCTTCCTGCGAAGGAGAGGAGGACCAAAATGCAGCGTGGTTATTTATAAACATCTTTAATGAAAGATGAAAACGTGAACACTATATAAAATAAGAAAACATGGAAAAACCGAAACAGTCCTAACTGATGCAAAACACAGAGACAGGAACAATCAACCACAAGATACCTAAAGAATATGGCTGCCTAAATATGGTTCCCAATCAGAGACAATGAAAAATACCTGCCTCTAATTGAGAACCACTCCAGGCAACCATAGACTTACCTAGAACACTCAACTGAACACAACCCCATAGACTACAAAACCCCTAGACAAAACAAGACACATAAATCACCCATGTCACACCCTGGCCTAACCAACATAATAAAGAAATCACAGAATACTAAGGCCAGGGCATGACAATGGCTGATTTGCTTCAACAAATGTGGTTCCTACTGACAATTGAGATGTATAAACTATGGCATGAGGGGCCGACAAGCGCATATGAGGCAATCCGTAGTTCCGTAGTAATGGGTGAGCTTGGACGGACTTAGTCAATATAACTATTTGTTCAGCACTTTTGAAATGTACAGCGACAGAATTCAGAACATGGGCCGTTCTTACGGTGTAATTCTCTTAATTATTTATCTTCATATGACAAGGATTAAAAAGGATTTGCCAGTAGATTGTCGACTTTATTTATGATGATGACTGCTTGCTAAGATTTTTAAAGTAGTGTGTTGACATGATCAGTCCAATCAAAGCTACTGTAGATATAACTGGATTTGACAATTTTATCTGTGGCAGCATCCAGGGCCTTGATTTTTCAAGCTCTACCCTTAGACTTGGTGGTGACGTAGTGTCCCCATGAGTGACGGAACACTGAGCCAATTACGGCTCAACTAGAGAACATTACCAACACCTACGCTCCATATTTTCCACTGGCTGCCCCACCACCACAGCAAGCACTGAGCTAGGCTGAAACACCTGCATTTTGTTTCTGGGCTCTGCCCTACCTGCCATGAATGAAGGGATGCCACTGCAGAAGAAGCATCTCACTGGTACAATTCACATAAATTCAATGTGGAATGTGGGCCAAAACTTTGGCTGATGTTGATCAAAGAGATTTCAACCATTATTATTCGCCCACTCAAAAAGACAGACAGAAATTTGTTGAATTCCCAATGTCGTCAATATGCTCTCAACGATGTAAAAGCACAACCAAATTCCAATGGAAAAAATAATGTCAGATGAGTTTTGGTTAAGTTATCACTGCGCCATTTGAATATACAGCATAATTAAACGGGAATACAATGTCAGATATTTTGTATGTACATTGTACAACAACTTAATGTGTTATCACTGTGCTTCATCTAGTAGCACAACCAAATGACCCTGGATTGCAGTTGAGATTACATTAAAAGTACATCGTGCAAGTGATTAATGTTGTTTGACATTCTGCACGGATTATTCCAGCAATTGTGATGATCTCCGTATATCTGCGGCCTTTTGAATGCTCTCTTGAACATGCACACTTTTTTATGATTACATAACAAAACATTTATAGTTAAAGTAATCTCATTTAAAGGAACCTCAAAATGTGGCCATGGATGTTACTCATTTTGAGGTTTAATAAATACTGTTACAATAGTTTGTAATATAGCCTTAACTTTAAGGGTATTACAAAAGTAATAATGAATAGTGTTTGGTTGACAACACAACCAAATATCAACATTTAAAGATAAGGACTAAATCAAATCTAACTTTATATAAATTTGATCCTATTCTTTAACTTTGATTTTTTAGGTTGAGATGGAGACTTGAATCTAACATATCAATTATTAGTTTGTAGACAAACTGGAAATTAAATCAGATAAAATCAGTGGCACAGATGGCTTTATCCAAGCAGAAGATAGATCTCCTTCAATTATATTTGGTTATTAAGCAAACACAATTCAACATTCAGTTTGACTACAAATGAATAACTGATTTGTTGGATTCAGATGTATATATACACACATATATATTTTTTTTAGATAAAGTATAGTTCAATTTAATTTGCTCTGTTAAACACACCTTTGGAATGACTTCTATAGCAGTGAAACTATTTAGTTATTAAGGGAAACTCTCATAATCATTCTCACGATAGCACATCATGGTAGTAGTCAGTGACAAATATCAGGGCTGGCTTTAGTGAACACCCTGGATGGGAGACCAAATTAATAGCTGTAGACAGGTAAACTCTCCAGTAGGAACATGTTTCTTTCTGATAGTACCCTAAAATTGTACCCTCAAAACAACAGTTTACGCTGTGCATTTTTGAAAATCCAATGTATTTTCCCCATAGATTTCACCTCACAATACATTGACAAATTACGTTGAAACAACGTTGATTCAACCAGTCTGTGACCAGTGGGATAGTCTTTAATTAATGTTACAATTGCTGTGTTTGGACCATGCTGTAATGTAACATTAATTCCAGCTCCTGTATTAGTAGCAGAGCCTTGAAGAATTCCCCATCGGTGTTCAGTGTTTCCACTAGGAACTGGATGTGTGTAGAGTGGAACCATTTTATTGTTGCATTGAACATGGCCAGATCGGAGCCGAACAGAATGCTGTAGAGTGGAGAAAAAAAATATCTCAATCACTGGGCCTGGCTTAGTGCGACAACGGACGCTCAATATCATCTGATGGCTTCCATTTGAAAATAATCACTGGGGCAAACTGTTGATGCTATGCTTTCATTGTCAGTGAGCATGGAGGATTGAATCATTCAGCCACAAGTGTTTTGAATGGCTGCAAAAGGAGACAAATGGACGGAGTTGATTTATGTTTTTGTCTTCAAGAGTTGATTTGGAACACTGCAACAGGGATACATGAGTTGTGTCAATGGCAGTATACTGTGTTATTGTAGGCCTACCTTGATTTCTCATCATGACAAAAGTTGAAGCCAAAATAGCAGGATGACAGCTTGTGAATGCATGGAACCCTGACCTCTTCACCGGACGTGCTACCTTGTCCGGACCTGCTATTTTTGACTCTCTCTCTAACGCACATGCTGTCTCAAACTCTGAATGCTCTGCTATGAAAATCCAACTAACATTGAGTCCTGGCTTATTGCACCCTCAACAACCACTGTGATTATTATTATTTGACCCTGCTGGTCATATTTGAACATCTTGGCCATGTACTGTTATCTCAACCCGGCACAGCCATAAGAGGACTGGCCACCTCTCAGAGCCTGGTTCCTCTCTAGGTGTCTTCCTATGATCCAGCCTTTCTAGGGAGTTTTTCCTAGCCACCGTGCTTCTACACCTGCATTGCTTGCTGTTTGGGGTTTTAGGTTGGGTTTCTGTACAGCACTTGGTGACATCGACTGATGTAAAAAGGGTTTCATAAATACATTTGATTGATTGATTATAAATACATTTTGATTGATTTGATAGATGTAACACCGTTACGTTTACCAGGGTTAGAATGTTGCTTCTGCTTTTCTCACTACCTTTACATACTGCAATTTAAATGTCTTGTGCCCTTTTGTTTTCAGGAGCTCTAGGGCTGACAAATGGCAAAACAAACTGATCTCGATGTGGGCGACTGTCAAACTATTGTCCATATCACCCATCCAAGTATTTACCCTGAATCCTCCATTTCTCTCTCCACCACACATCTGTTTACCCCCAGTGTTGAAGTGCTCTCCAGATGAAGACACATTATTACCAGAAGGATATCTCTGATCACCGGCGCTGCCGTGGAACCACAGAGGTTACAGTATGTAACCGTGTAGACAGCCTGATAAACTGTTAGGAATATTACACAGGACAAAATACATTCCTGTATGGTAGGATGTGTTTCACTCATGGAAGTCATTTTTTTGTGATACAGTTCTGAGCTTTCATTCTGAGGATTTCCTGTCATTTCATTTGGAGTTTTGAACCGAGCACCTTCTGCTCTTTTATCTGCTTACCTTTGCTACCGTACTGTAGTTTCTGTAAGGGGAGGATCCTGGGATGCAGATGAGCAGACTCCTTTATAATGTTGAGTTACTGATGATAAACTGTAGTTAAATGGACTCTTAGAAACCTCATCTGTATCTTGTATTTCCATGTTTGTTCTTTCCTACCCCTGCAGGTATTTATAGTGCCTAATATTTCAGGAGGACATGAGGCTTAGTGGTAGAGAATCGGTCTGGAGTAAAACCTTTAGTTGGCCATGTGTTTGACAGGTGAGTGGATGTGAATGTGAGTTGATGTGACTACATGTATTGTCTCAGCAGCACACAGCAGCCTCTCACGCTGATTCGGTGAGCGAGTTCATTAGAAAGTGCATTGACGATGTTGTACCCATAGCAACGATTAAAACATTCCCAAACCAGAAACCGTGGATTGATGGCAGCATTCGTGTGAAACTGAAAAGCGCAAACCACTACTTTTAACCAGGGCAAGGTGTAACGGCTTTCTTCCTGGGAAGGAGAGGCGGACCAAAACGCAGCGTGGTTAGGGTTAAACATCTTTAATAAAGACGAATACCGAGAAAACACTACAAATATACAAAACAATAAATGTGAAAACCGAAAACAGTCCTGTGTGGTAAAACAAACACAGACACATAAATAATCACCCACAAAAACCCAACACAAAACAGGCTACCTAAAATATGGTTCCCAATCAGAGACAATGACTAACACCTGCCTCTGATTAAGAACCATATCAGGCCAAACACAGAAACAGACAAACTAGACACACAACATAGAATGCCCACCCAGCTCACGTCCTGACCAACACTAAAACAAGGAAAACACACAAGAACTATGGTCAGAACGTGACACAAGGTGACCGAAACCGGAATACAAACAGTGTAGCTATTCCTCCGCAAGGCAATCAAACAAGTTCAGCGTCAGTATAGAGACAAAGTAGAGTCGCAATTCAACGGCTCAGACACGAGGTATGTGGCAGGGTCTACAGTCAATCACGGATTACAAAAAGAAAACCAGCCCCGTTGCGGACCAGGATGTCTTGCTCCCAGACAGACTAAATAACTTTTTTGCTCGCTTTGAGGACAATAACAGTGCCACTGACACGGCCCGCAACCAAAACCTGCGGACTCTCCTTCACTGCAGCTGACGTGAGTAAAACATTTAAACGTGTTAATCCTCACAAGGCTGCAGGCCCAGACGGCATCCCCAGCCACGCCCTCAGAGCATGCGCAGACCAGCTGGCTGGTGTGTTTACGGACATATTCAATCAATCCTTATCCCAGTCTGCTGTTCCCACATGCTTCAAGAGGGCCACCATTGTACCTGTTCCCAAGAAAGCTAAGGTAACTGAGCTAAACGACTACCACCCGTAGCACTCACTTCCGTCATCATGAAGTGCTTTGAGAGACTAGTCAAGGACCATATCACCTCCACCCTACCTGACACCCTAGACCCACTCCAATTTGCTTACAGCCCAAATAGGTCCACAGACGACGCAATCGCAACCACACTGCACACTGCCCTAACCCATCTGGACAAGAGGAATACCTATTTGAGAATGCTGTTCATCGACTACAGCTCAGCATTTAACACCATAGTACCCTCCAAACTCATCATCAAGCTCGAGACCCTGGGTCTCGCCCCCGCCCTGTGCAACTGGGTACTGGACTTCCTGACGGGCTGCCCCCAGGTGGTGAGGGTAGGTAACATCTCCACCCCGCTGATCCTCAACACTGGGGCCCCACAAGGGTGCGTTCTGAGCCCTCTCCTGTACTCCCTGTTCACCCACGACTGCGTGGCCATGCACACCTCCAACTCAATCATCAAGTTTGCGGACGACACCACAGTGGTAGGCTTGATTACCAACAACGACAGGACGGCCTACAGGGAGGAGGTGAGGGCCCTCGGAGGGTGGTGTCAGGAAAATAACCTCGGACTCAACGTCAACAAAACAAAGGAGATGATCGTGGACTTCAGGAAACAGCAGAAACCCCTATCCACATCGACGGGACAGTAGTGGAGAGGGTAGTTTTAAGTTTTTCGGCGTACACGCCACGGACAAACTGAATTGGTCCACCCCCACACAGACAGCATCGTGAAGAAGGTGCAGCAGCGCCTTTTCAACCTCAGGAGGCTGAAGAAATTTGGCTTGTCACCAAAAGCACTCACAAACTTCTACAGATGCACAATCGAGAGCATCCTGTCTGGCTGTATCACCGCCTGGTACGGCAACTGCTCCGCCCACAACCATAAGGCTCTCCAGAGGGTAGTGAGGTCTGCACAACGCATCACCTACACCACCTGATGTCACAGGAAGGCCATAAAGATCATCAAGGACAATAACCACCCGAGCCAGTGCCTGTTCAGTTCACCCTGCTATCATCCAGAAGGCGAGGTCAGTACAGGTGCATCAAAGCAGGGACCGAGAGACAGAAAAACAGCGATCAAGGCCATCAGACTGTTAAACAGCCAACACTAACATTGAGTGGCTGCTGCCAACACACTGACTCAACTCCAGCCACTTTAATAATGAAATTGATGTAAAAATATATCACTAGCCACTTTAAACAATGCTACTTAATATAATGTTTACATACCCTACATTACTCATCTCATATGTATATACTGTACTCGATACCATCTACTTCATCTTGCCTATGCCGTTCTGTACCATCACTCATTCATATGTCTTTATGTACATATTCTTTATGTCTTTACACTTGTGTGTATAAGGCAGTAGTTTTGGAATTGTTAGGTTACTCGTTGGTTATTACTGTATTGTCGGAACTAGAAGCACAAGCATTTCGCTACACTCGCATTACCATCTGCTAACCATGTGTATGTGACATAAAATTTGATTTGATTTAAATGCTACCTTAATTCAATGATAATTCCTAGGATAGTGACTTTGTCTCCTCAGATGAATAGTTAAACAGACATTGTCTATCAAACAATGCTTCTGAATCTTAGTGGCTGGCATTCACTGAGAATTTTAGTGGCATTTCAGTACGTTACCATAATTGATCACAACAATGCCAAGGTTCAGACGTTGGACTTGGAGAGACTCCTTTAGAAAACAGGCCATCGATACCCATCACATGAAATCAGCTCAAAGCTGATCAGTCTGTTAATGGACCTTGTGTAATGAAACTGATGTGCTGCACACAGAAAACATGAAGTCCAAAAACATTACATGTGAAGGAAAATATGCAAAGGTTGGTTGTGGCATTGATTTTCATTTTCAACTTTCACTCTTTGCTTCGTTTCTTCCGCCTCCACACTGACTTTCCAGGACTAAAGTGGTCTTGTCTTCAGCTTGTTTTATATAATACACTATGAACTCATATTTGTCCAATCCAATTTGGTCCTTATGCATTGAAGGCCTTACTAAAAAATGAAATGTCCGTGCAACAGGCTAAATGGATGCAGATAGTCCCTTTCATGTGTCAGTTTGCATCTGAGTAAAGTCAGAAATGAATGGCTTTCACTCGCATTTCCATCAGAAAGAGGACACATCCATCCTCACTGTAATTTGCTGTCCATCTGTTCTATTGTGGCTGCTGTGTTTGGGTTATGTCATAAAGAAACATACCCAACAACTCTAACTGAGAGGTTGTCATCATGTTCAGCTCTCCTGACCATCTCGTCCTGTGGAGGAGAGTCCGGTTATTTCAGGGCAACAACCCCTCCTTTCCCCTCCCATTATGTGCTATTCATCATGAACTTGTAGCAATAAAATAACAGACTCAGAGATCCAATAATGGTCAATGTTATTTGATCAGTCTATCACCTCCTCGAGTGCAGTCCTACTGACAGCAGTGTGGCGAGTTCACTTCGGCTCCATGGGTCCTCACTCAATCTGTCTAGAAATGCCTGCTGGAATCGCTTGTTGTCCCACACGGCCATGCTGTTTCCTTAGAGACTTTACTGCTCGAATCACTAAGTCCTCTCCCCAATACTCTATACAGATTATTCTGTATCAGCCTATACACTCCAAAGCTCTAGGAACAGCCGATCCCTATGGCACAGAGTTAAACGCTAGGGGTATTATGGGCTTTTTGTAAATGGGATTTTTGTAAATCCAGTCTCATATCACAACCAACGCATCACCCAACAGTGAGCCTCCTATGTAAAATGCAACTGGATGCCACAGTGTAGTGACAACCCAGTAAACCAAGATTGGTTCTATGATAGTTCCCAGAACATTCGTTACGTTGCGGCAAATGTTCTCATAACAAAAACCCTGTCCAGTTGTGCTGATTATTATGCAACATTTGTATTAAACGTTCGCCTGACGTTGCAAGAACGTTCCCAGAACATATTTAGTATGTTCCTTAATAGTTCCTAACACTTATTTTGATTGTTGTAACATTATGGGGACATGAGAAGAGATGTTGCCAAAACACGAAAACTGTCCAATTGTTCTGCTGATGTTGCAAGAATGTTCCCAAAACATATTTTTTTTAAATGTTCTTTTAAAAATTCCTTAATCGTGTCTTTAGGTTATGGAAACATTGTCGGGATATGACAAGAGATGGATTCCCAAAACACTTCAACTGTTCAGTTGTGATGACATTCTTACAATGCTTGGATCAGGGTGCACAAAACGTTCCATCAATGTTTTTGGAATGGTATTACTATCTTCCCAGAATGATGAAATTACATTTGGAACAATTCGTGGAGGTTTACATGTGTTAATGTTATCTTACTGTTGAAGGTAGTTATAGAACAGTCAATGTAGAAACACATATGGCAATTTATTAGACATTTGTTGTACAACAACAGTTTTACTGTATTTTGTTGATGGTCGCAAGTGGAGATTGAACCTGGGATCTTTGGAGTATTATCTCTGGAAGGAATCCACTGCGCAACTGGAAGACCATAACAAAAATAAAGCTGTTTACAATGTTACTCTGACTTCCAGGTTGAGGTCTTTGTCTTTGCAAAAGAGAGGATAACTAAATCTAGAAAAATGAGTATCCTCTATTTCTTATTCTACCAAACGTCTTTATAATACTGTCCAGTTGGGATGTTTTGACTTTTATTTTCCCTTCAAACTTGATTTCAGAAATTATTTTAAATTATTGCCTGGCAGATTGTGGTGATTTGTACATAGATGTGCATCAGTGGAGGCTGCTGAGGAGGATGGCTCATAATAATGGCTGGAATGGAGTCAATGGAATGGTATCAAACATATGGTTTCCATGTGGTTGATACCATTTCATTGACTCCATTCCAGCCATTACTATGAGCCATCCTCCCTCAGCAGCCTCCACTGATGTGGATACAGTATTTACTAAGAAATATAGCCATAGTTTGGATCATAATTTAAGCATTTCAGTACAAAGGAAAATTCACTATAAACATTAGGATCCTGGTGGCACAGCAGACTAATAGCCTACAGGGTTTGGAAGATTGTGATAAGGTGTGACTCGGTGAGAGGTGTCGGAGTCAGGCGCAGGAGAGCAGGGATGTCAGAGAAGCGTGTTTAATCATATAGTCAACCAATACAAAAATGGCACAGACGAAAATCCCAAAACTAAGCTCTCGATAGTCAGAAACTCGTGCAATTCCGACCCTTTACATACACGTGCGTAATAATGAAAACAACAAACATCAAAGATAATCTAGCGCAAATACACACAAGCTTAATCCTGCACAAACTCAGGCAGGCAACAGGTGCCCTATATACACACAGAAATAAACGTGCAAATGAAACCAGGTGTGAAAAGGAACACAGACAAAACAACCAGAAAAGGAAAAAAGGGATCGGTGGCGGCTAGTAAACCGGCGACGCCAAGCGCCGCCTGAACATGGAGAGGAGTTACCTTCGGTAGAAGTCGTGACAGTACTCCCCCTGACCCGCCTCGAGGACGACTCCAGGGCAATCCGGGTGGAGGTGGTGAAACTCCCTTAGCATAGGTGGATCCAGTACATCCTCCACCGGCACCGGGCCGTACCTCTCCCAGTCCACAAGGTACTGAAGGCACCCCACCCTCGAGTCCAGTATGGACCGAACTGCATACGCCGGCGCCCCACCGATGTCCAGGGGGTGGAGGGACCTCCCGCATTATCTTCTTGAAGTGGACCAGCCACCACCGGCCTGAGGAGAGACACATGAAACGAGGGGTTAATGCGGTAATAAGGGGAGCTGTAACCTATAACATACCTCGTTTATTCTCCTCAGGACTTTGAATGGCCCCACAAACCGCGGACCCAGCTTTCCCGGCAGGGCAGGCGGAGGGACAGGTTTCGGGTCGAGAGCCAGACCCGGTCCCCCGGTGTGAACACCTCGCTGCGGTGGCGGTCGGCACTGACCCGTTTAAGGTACCCGTGGGCGGCCTCCCAGGTTTGAAACCCTGAGGTAAGGCTGAACGAGACCCCCAAACGTTCCATGAACGCCTTCCACCTGGACGTGAACTGGGACCCCGATCAGAAACAATGTCCTCAGACACCCCGTAGTGCCAGAAGACGTGAGTAAACAGGGCCTCCCGCAGTCTGTAGGGCCGTAGGGAGACCAGGCAAAGGGAGGAGACGACAGGACTTAGAAAACCGATCCACAACGACCAGGATCGTGTGTTGCTCTGTGATGGTGGCAGATCGGTCAAGGCCGCTGTGGAATGGGAAGGGTTGTAACTTCCCTCTGGGCAGTGCCTAGGAGCCCTGCACTGAGCGCACACTGAGCAGGAGGCCACATAAACCCTCACGTCCTTGGCTAAAGTGGACCACCAGTACTTCCCATTATCGCACCGTCCTACCGATCCCGGGTGACCAGAGGAGGGGACGTGTGAGTGCGTCTGCCTTAGTGTTCTCAGAGCCTGGTCTATAGAAGATGGTAAACCTAAATCGGGTGAAAAACATGGCCCACATTGCCTGACGAGGGTTCAGTCTCCTCGCTGCCCGAATGTACTCTAGATTACAGTGGTCAGTCCAGATGAGAAAAGGGTGTTGAGCCCCTCAATCCAATGTCTCCACGCCTTCAGGGCCCTGACAACAGCGAGGTAAAAAGAGCCTTCAGGCGACCAAAAGCCCTGTCCGCCTCGGCCGACCATCCCAGACGCACCCCCCCCCCCCCCCCACCAATTTTTAGCTACTTTGCAACTACTTACTATGTTAGCTAACCCTTCTCCTAACCCAACCCTAATGTTAACCATTTAACGGTAACCGTAAACCTTACCCAAGCCTAGCTAACTCTAGCCAGTTAGCCACCTAGCTTTGTTAGCTACATCAAATTGGAATTCATAACATATTATAACAATTGTAATTAGTAACATATCTATCATACGAAATGGATGATGGACTTTCAAATATTAGCACATATCATACATATTATATTAAATGGAGGAGACAGATTTACTTTTAATATGTCTACCCTTTAGTCCAGGTTGTAATGTTAGATTAAACCCAAACTACATAGAGCTCCATGGGAATTTTAGGGAATATTCTGGGAATGTTCCCGGTTTGCTGGGGGGACAGGGGGAGGGAATCAGGGGAGAAATCGATGGAAAATGCTAGAAAGACCAGCTCCCCAATAGGCTACAGTAACTAAACCCCAAGCCCCTCCTCCCAGTGTGTGTGGGTGTGTTTGTGTGTGTGCGTGAGTAAATGAATGTTGCTGGCAAATAAGAAAAAGGGGAAGGAGCGACCGAACTCACAAAAATGTGTACGCAAGACTTAACTTCCCTGCACTAGCATCAGTGACTATTGCCGCGTTCTGCTGAGTGTTCACTCCATGATAAATCAAGTAGCATGTTTACGACCAAGAAATACTTCATCTTAGAGGTTTTCACTGCTACACACTGTGTGACTACTCTGTGAGCCCTCCATATTTAACACATTACAGATGTCCATTAAGTAGACTCAAAATCACCAGTTGTTCATTCTTTAGTACAGCATTGAAGTGTTAAATAGAGCACTGCATGAAATCCACATGAACGATGAAACATTAGGATCATTTAGAGATAATACAAGTAACTGGCTTACAAATCTACCAAATCAAGTATAGGTCACAACTATTATGTTGATTTGTACTGTAACTACTGAAATAAACTAGCAATGTGCTTTAAAGTGTTTGTGGCCAGTAAGTGTAAGTAAGTGTAAGTGTAGAACATGGCAAGAAACACATTGAAATGAGGATTGTCTTAGTCTGAGTTCATGTGATTTCCAGAGGCATAATGTCAAAGTCCTTTCAGGGGTCAGGGAGGTCAGAGGGTCGGAGAACTATTACCTTAACATCCCATTCACCAGCATACATAAATCCTCACTTCCTGCTTTGTACACAGAACTAGAAAGGGCACCCTCTCGGTCCTCTATGCATCCATAATATATGATGCTTAATGCAGTTGATATGCCAGAGGGTATTGCTGAATACATGTAGTCTCACATCCATTGTAGACAAGGCGTGCACAAGGTCATTTCCATATAAAATTAAGCATTGTCTCGCCTCTCCTGACCTCAGATTATCTCTGTTTTCTTTATTATTTTGCTAGGTGTGGGTGTGACTAGGTGGTATGTTAGTTTTTGTCTTGTCTAGGGTTTTGTATATCTAAGGGTTTTGTAAGTCTAGGGATATGTGTGTCTATGGTGGCCTGGAATTGGTTCCCAATCAGAGGCAGCTGTTTATTGTTGTCTCTGATTGGGGACCATATTTAGGTAGTTTTTGGTCTCCTCCATACAATGACCGTGACAGAAGAACCCACCATAAAAAGGACCAAGCAGCGTGTTCAGGAGGAGCAGTCAGTATGGACATGGGAAGAAACACTGGATGGAGCAGGACCCTGACGCAGCCGAGTATAAGCTTTCTAAGGAGGAGATAGAGGCATAAAGTGGAACGGCGATACTACGAGGAGAAGTACTGAGGGGGCAGGATATGGCCATGGAAGCAGGTAGAAACAGCGCAGGGAGGAACGGGCGATGATATGAGGGGACATCAGCAGCACGGGAAGAGAGGCAGCCCACAAAAAATGGAGTGGGCATGGGGAGATTGGCTGAGTCAGGTTGGAGACCTGGAACCAACTCCCCGTGCTTACTGTGGGGGGCGTGTGACTGGTCAGGCACACGGTTATGCAGACATGCGCACAGTGTATCAATTCACATTCATAGCCTGGTTCGCTCTATTCCAGCTCCTCGCATTTGCCGGGCTAGAATGGGCATCCAGCCAGGACGCATTGAGCCAGCTCTACGTCCCAGATCTCCAATGTGTCTCCACGGCCCAGTGCATCCTGTGCCTGCTTCCACACTTGCCACCAGTGCCGGCACCAGGCCTCCAGTGCGCCTCCAGAGTCCAGTACGTCCTGTGCCTGCTCCTCGCACTGCCTGCCATGAGGTGCGTGTCTCCAGCCCGGTACCACCAGTACCGGCACCACGCACCAGGTATCCAGTGCGACTCGGCAGTCTGAACCTCCAACGATGGGCCACAATCTGGAACCTCCAGCGATGGGCCACAGTCCGGACCTCCAACGACGGGCCACAGTCCGGGACCTCCAACGACGGGCCACAGTCCGGGACCTCCAACGACGGGCCACAGTCCGGGACCTCCAACGACGGGCCACAGTCCGAACCTCCAACGACGGGCCACAGTCCGAACCTCCAACGACGGGCCACAGTCCAAACCTCCAACGATGGGCCACAATCCGGATCCTCCAGCGACGGTCCCCAGCTCGTGGTCCCCAGCCCGGAGTCTCCGGCAATGATCCACAGTCCAGAGCCTCCGGCGATGAGCCACAGTTCAGCTCTACAAAGCGGAGGGACCAGTGTAAAGAAGGGGGCGGCATCCAGAACCAGAGCCGCCACCGAGGGTAGATGCTCACCGGTCACTCCCCTATAAGTTCAGGTTTGCGGTTGGGAGTCCGCACCTTGGCAGGGGGGTTACTGTCACTCCTGACTTTAGTTATCTCTGTTTTCTTTATTATTTTGTTAGGTCAGGTGTGACTAGGTATGTTAGTTTTCGTCTTGTCTAGGTTTTTGTATATCTAAGGGTTTTGTAAGTCTGGGTGCTGCCACCACCATGCTTCACCGTAGGGATGGTGCCAGGTTTCCTCCAGGCGTGACGCTGGGCATTCAAGGCCAAGCGTTCAATCTTGGGAATTTCATCAGACCAGAGAATCTTGTTTCTCATGGTCAGAGTCCTTTAGGTGTCTTTTGTCAAATGTGTGCCTTTCACTGAGGAGTGCCTTCCATCTGGTCACTCTACCATAAAGGCTTGATTCGTGGAGTGGTGCAGAGAGGGTTGTACTTCTGCAAGGTTCTCCCATCTCCACAGAGGAACTCTGGATCTCTGTCAGGTTGACCATCGGGTTCTTTGTCACCTCCCTGACCAAGGTCCTTCTCCCCCGATTGCTCAGTTTGGCCGGTGTCAGCCAGCTCTAGGAATAATCTAGGTGTTTCCAAACTTCTTATATTTAAGAATGATGGAGGCCACTGTGCTCTTGGACACCTTCAATGCTGCAGACATTTTTTTTTTTTTTTGGTACCCTTCCCCCAGATCTGTCCTCGACACAATCCTGTCTCAGGAGCTCTACAGACAATTCCTTCGACCTCAGTTTTGTTTTTGTTATGACATGCACTGTCAACTGTGGGACCTTATATAGACAGTACTGTGCATTTCCAAATCAGAGTTCCTCTGGCCAGTGTCTGTGTTATTTTGCCCATCTTAATGTTTTCTTTATAGTGGCCAGTCTGAGATATGGCTTTTTCTTAGCAACTCTGCCTAGAAGGCCAGCATCCCGGAGTTGCCTCTTCAATGTTGACGTTGAGACTGGTGTTTGCGGGTATTATTTAATGAAGCTGCCAAATAAGGACTTGTGAGGTGTCTTTCTCAAACTAGACACTCTAATGTACTTGTCCTCTTGCTCAGTTGTGCACCGGGGCCTCCCACTCCTCTTTCTATTCTGCTTAGAGCCAGTTTGCATTGCTCTGTGAAGGGAGGGTACACAGCGTTGTACTAGATCTTCAGTTTCTTGGCAATTTCCACATGGAATAGTCTTCATTTCTCAGAACAAGAATAGACTGACGAGTTTCAGAAGAAAGTACTTCTGGACATTTTGAGCTTGTAATCGAACCCACAAATGCTAATGCTCCAGATACTCAACTAGTCTAAAGAAGGGCAGTTTTATTGCTTCTTTAATCATTACAGTTTTCAGCTATGCTAACATAATTGCAAAAGGGTTTTCTAATGATCAATTAGCCTTTTAAAATGATAAACTTGGATTAGCTAACACAACATGCCATTGGAACACAGGAGTGATGGTTGCTGATAATGTGCCTCTGTACGCCTATGTAGATATTCCATTTAAAATCAGCCTTTTCCAGCTAACAATGTAAAAATTCCCGTAACGGTCGTCGTATGAAGGAGAGGAGTAAGAGAGGTGTCCATAACGATACTTTATTTACATGAACACTAAACTACAAAATAACAACGTGAAATACCGAAACGATAACGAAACAGTCCCGTGTGGCACAAACAGTGAAACGGAAAATAATCCCCCACAACTCAAAAGTGAAACCAGGCTACCTATATGGTTCTCAATCAGGGACAACGATTGACAGCTGCCTCTGATTGAGAACCATACCAGGCCAAACACAGAAATCCCAAAACATAGAAAAAGGAACATAGACAACCCACCCAACTCACGCCCTGACCATACTAAAACAAAGACATAACAACAGAACTAAGGTCAGAACGTGACATATCCAGCTAACAATTAACAATGTCTACACTGTATTTCTGATACATTTGATGTTATTTTAATGGACAAAACATTTGCTTTTCTTTCAGAAACAAGGACATTTCTAAGTGACCCCAAACTTTTGAACGGTAGTATATTTAGGATAGGTACACAGATCATCTGGGATTCTCATCAGAAGCGTTCAGGATTATTACCACATGCTACACATCAGGCCCAGTGGTGCTGAGGCATAAACACTCAGACACAGCATTGTGATTCACAGTCTTCACTGACTGCTAGGGTGGAGCGACAGTGTTCACTCATCACTCTAATCCCCACTCCTATCACATGTGACTCCAGTTCCATGGCGTGGAAATATTCAATCTGACAAAGTTATTGGAGTTATTTTGAATGAGATCATAAAAACACTTCAAGGGTGATGAATTAATGCAGGTGCTCAGACATTCCCTAAGTATTAGCATGGGTTTTTGGGCTTTGGGTTTGTTTTTATACTTTATTAATCATAGCCAGTGTTGAATAATACCTACATTTGCAAAGTAGGATATTGCATATTTATATCTTTGTGTACCAATTTAGGATACAAATAACGAAGAGAATGACATTGTAATGTAGACGCAGGTGCAGTTATTGAGTTTAATAATAACAAACATGGAACGATACTGTCAGATTCTCCCTAGGAGAGGTGGGTGTGGAGTCAGCGCAGGAGAGTAAGAATTTCAAGAAGGGCGTTTTATTACAAGTGCATCAACAGAACAGGCACAGGACCACAACAGCCACACTAAGAAACAGGAGACACCAGTCCAGTCGAAACGGAGGGAAAAACACTCCTCCTGACTAAACTACCGTGCGGAAAACAGTCAGTGAAATACACCTGTTAGAAACAGGACAAACCAATGACAGTAACACAAACAATCCCGCACAAAACCTAGCAGGTAGGGCGAGATTAAAAACCACACTGATTAGCCTAAACTAGACACAGGTGAACACAAGACAGACAAAACCTAGCAGGTAGGGCGAGATTAAATACCACACTGATTAGCCTAAACTAGACACAGGTGAACACAAGACAGACAAAACCTAGCAGGTAGGCGAGATTAAATACCACACTGATTAGCCTAAACTAGACACAGGTGAACACAAGACAGACAAAACCTAGCAGGTAGGGCGAGATTAAATACCACACTGATTAGCCTAAACTAGACACAGGTGAACACAAGACAGACAAAACCTAGCAGGTAGGGCGAGATTAAATACCACACTGATTAGCCTAAACTAAACTAGACACAGATTAAAAACCACACTGTGCCTAAACTAGACAGGTGAACAAGACAGACAAAACCTAGCAGGTAGGCGAGATTAAATACCACACTGATTAGCCTAAACTAGACACAGGTGAACACAAGACAGACAAAACCTAGCAGGTAGGGCGAGATTAAAATACCACACTGATTAGCCTAAACTAGACACAGGTGAACACAAGACAGACAAAACCTAGCAGGTAGGGCGAGATTAAATACCACACTGATTAGCCTAAACTAGACACAGGTGAACACAAGACAGACAAAACCTAGCAGGTAGGGCGAGATTAAATACCACACTGATTAGCCTAAACTAGACACAGGTGAACACAAGACAGACAAAACCTAGCACTGATTAGTAGACAGGTGAACACAAACAGACAAAACCCTAGCAGATTAAATACCACACTGATTAGCCTAAACTAGACACAGGTGAACACAAGACAGACAAAACCTAGCAGGTAGGGCGAGATTAAATACCACACTGATTAGCTAAACTAGACACAGGTGAACACAAGACAGACAAAACCTAGCAGGTAGGGCGATTAAAAACCACTGATTAGCCTTAAATACCACACTGATTAAAAACCACACTGATTAGCCTAAACTAGACACAGGTGAACACAAGACAGACAAAACCTAGCAGGTAGGGCGAGATTAAATACCACACTGATTAGCCTAAACTAGACACAGGTGAACACAAGACAGACAAAACCTAGCAGGTAGGGCGAGATTAAAAACCACACTGATTAGTAGGGGCGAGATTAAATACCACACTGATTAGCCTAAACTAGACACAGGTGAACACAAGACAGACAAAACCTAGCAGGCAGGGCTAGATTAAATACCACACTGATTAGCCTAAACTAGACACAGGTGAACACAAGACAGACAAAACCCTAGCAGATTAGCCTAAACTAGACAGGTGAACACAAGACAGGCGAGATTAAATACCCCATTGATTAGCCTAAACTAGACACAGGTAAACACAAGACAGACAAACCTAGCAGGTAGGCGAGATTAAATACCCCACTGATTAGCCTAAACTAGACACAGGTGCTAAGACAGACAAAACCTTAGCAGGTAGGGCGAGATTAAATACCCCACTGATTAGCCTAAACTAGACAAAACCTAGCAGGTAGGCGAGATTAAATACCCCACTGATTAGCCTAAACTAGACACAGGTGAACACAAGACAAAACCTAGCAGGTAGGGCGAGATTAAAAACCACACTGATTAGCCTAAACTAGACACAGGTGAACACAAGACAGACAAACCTAGCGGGTAGGCGAGACACTGATTAGCCTAAAAACACAGGTGAACACAAGACAGGTGTAGGCGAGATTAAATACCCCACTGATTAGCCTAAACTAGACACAGGTGAACACAAGACAGACAAAACCTAGCAGGTAGGGCGAGATTAAATACCACACTGATTAGCCTAAACTAGACACAGTGAACACAAGACAGACAAAAACCTAGCAGGTAGGGCTTAAGATTAAATACCCACTGATTAGCCTAAACTAGACACAGGTGAATTTAAGACAGACAAAACCTAGCAGGTAGGGCGAGATTAAATACCACTGATTAGCCTGACTAGACACAGGTGAACCAAGACAGACAAAACCTAGCAGGTAGGGCGAGATTAAATACCCACTGATTAGCCTAAACTAGACACAGGTGACACACAAGACAGACAAACCTAGCAGGTAGGGCGAGATTAAATACCCCACTGATTAGCCTAAACTAGACACAGGTGAACGCAAGACAGACAAACCTAGCAGGTAGGGCGAGATTAAATACCCCAATTAGCCTAAACTAGACACAGGTGAACGCAAGACAGACAAAACCTAGCAGGTAGGCGAGATTAAATACCACTGATTAGCCTAAACTAGACACAGGTGAACACAAGACAGACAAAACCTAGCAGGTAGGGCGAGATTAAATACCACACTGATTAGCCTAAACTAGACACAGGTGAACACAAGACAGACAAAACCTAGCAGGTAGGGCGAGATTAAATACCACTGATTAGCCTAAACTAGACACAGGTGAACGCAAGACAGACAAAACCTAGCAGGTAGGGCGAGATTAAATACCACACTGATTAGCCTAAACTAGACACAGGTGAACACAAGACAGACAAAACCTAGCAGGTAGGGCGAGATTAAATACCACACTGATTAGCCTAAACTAGACACAGGTGAACGCAAGACAGACAAAACCTAGCAGGTAGGGCGAGATTAAATACCACACTGATTAGCCTAAACTAGACACAGGTGAACACAAGACAGACAAAACCTAGCAGGTAGGGCGAGATTAAATACCACACTGATTAGCCTAAACTAGACACAGGTGAACACAAGACAGACAAAACCTAGCAGGTAGGGCGAGATTAAATACCACACTGATTAGCCTAAACTAGACACAGGTGAACACAAGACAGACAAAACCTAGCAGGTAGGGCGAGATTAAATACCCCACTGATTAGCCTAAACTAGACACAGGTGAACGCAAGACAGACAAAACCTAGCAGGTAGGGCGAGATTAAATACCACACTGATTAGCCTAAACTAGACACAGGTGAACACAAGACAGACAAAACCTAGCAGGTAGGGCGAGATTAAATACCCCACTGATTAGCCTAAACTAGACACAGGTGAACACAAGACAGACAAAACCTAGCAGGTAGGGCGAGATTAAAAACCACACTGATTAGCCTAAACTAGACACAGGTGAACACAAGACAGACAAAACCTAGCAGGTAGGGCGAGATTAAATACCACACTGATTAGCCTAAACTAGACACAGGTGAACACAAGACAGACAAAACCTAGCAGGTAGGGCGAGATTAAATACCCCACTGATTAGCCTAAACTAGACACAGGTGAACACAAGACAGACAAAACCTAGCAGGTAGGGCGAGATTAAATACCCACTGATTAGCCTAAACTAGACACAGGTGAACACAAGACAGACAAAACCTAGCAGGTAGGGCGATTAAATACCCCACTGATTAGCCTAAATTAAATACAGACAAAACCTACAGGTGATTACCACCTAAACTAGACACAGGTGAACACAAGACAGACAAAACCCTAGCAGGTAGGCGAGATTAAATACCACACTGATTAGCCTAAACTAGACACAGGTGAACGCAAGACAGACAAAACCTAGCAGGTAGGGCGAGATAAATAAATTACTAAACTAGACACAGGTGAACACAAGACAGACAAATTAGATTAAATACCCACTGATTAGCCTAAACTAGACACAGGTGAACACAAGACAGACAAAACCTAGCAGGTAGGGCGAGATTAAATACCACACTGATTAGCCTAAACTAGACACAGGTGAACACAAGACAGACAAAACCTAGCAGGTAGGGCGAGATTAAATACCACACTGATTAGCCTAAACTAGACACAGGTGAACACAAGACAGACAAAACCTAGCAGGTAGGGGCTGAGATTAAATACCACACTGATTAGCCTAAACTAGACACAGGTGAACACAAGACAGACAAAACCTAGCAGGTAGGGGGCGAGATTAAATACCACACTGATTAGCCTAAACTAGACACAGGTGAACACAAGACAGACAAAACCTAGCAGGTAGGGCGAGATTAAATACCACACTGATTAGCCTAAACTAGACACAGGTGAACACAAGACAGACAAAACCTAGCAGGTAGGGCGAGATTAAATACCACACTGATTAGCCTAAACTAGACACAGGTGAACACAAGACAGACAAAACCTAGCAGGTAGGGCGAGATTAAATACCACACTGATTAGCCTAAACTAGACACAGGTGAACGCAAGACAGACAAAACCTAGCAGGAGGGGCGAGATTAAATACCCCACTGATTAGCCTAATCTAGACACAGGTGAACACAAGACAGACAAAACCTAGCAGGTAGGGCGAGATTAAATACCCCACTGATTAGCCTAAACTAGACACAGGTGAACACAAGACAGACAAAACCTAGCAGGTAGGGCGAGATTAAATACCACACTGATTAGCCTAAACTAGACACAGGTGAACGCAAGACAGACAAAACCTAGCAGGTAGGGCGAGATTAAATACCACACTGATTAGCCTAAACTAGACACAGGTGAACACAAGACAGACAAAACCTAGCAGGTAGGGCGAGATTAAATACCACACTGATTAGCCTAAACTAGACACAGGTGAACACAAGACAGACAAAACCTAGCAGGTAGGGCGAGATTAAATACCACACTGATTAGCCTAAACTAGACACAGGTGAACACAAGACAGACAAAACCTAGCAGGTAGGGCGAGATTAAATACCACACTGATTAGCCTAAACTAGACACAGGTGAACGCAAGACAGACAAAACCTAGCAGGTAGTGGGGCGAGATTAAATACCACACTGATTAGCCTAAACTAGACACAGGTGAACACAAGACAGACAAAACCTAGCAGGTAGGGCGAGATTAAATACCACACTGATTAGCCTAAACTAGACACAGGTGAACGCAAGACAGACAAAACCTAGCAGGTAGGGCGAGATTAAATACCCACTGATTAGCCTAAACTAGACACAGGTGAACGCAAGACAGACAAAACCTAGCAGGTAGGGCGGTAGATTAAATACCACACTGATTAGCCTAAACTAGACACAGGTGAACGCAAGACAGACAAAAACCTAGCAGGTAGGGCGAGATTAAATACCACACTGATTAGCCTAAACTAGACACAGGTGAACGCAAGACAGACAAAACCTAGCAGGTAGGGCGAGATTAAATACCCACTGATTAGCCTAAACTAGACACAGGTGAACGCAAGACAGACAAAACCTAGCAGGTAGGGCGAGATTAAATACCCACTGATTAGCCTAAACTAGACACAGGTGAACACAAGACAGACAAAACCTAGCAGGTAGGGCGAGATTAAATACCCCACTGATTAGCCTAAACTAGACACAGGTGAACACAAGACAGACAAAACCTAGCAGGTAGGGCGAGATTAAATACCACACTGATTAGCCTAAACTAGACACAGGTGAACGCAAGACAGACAAAACCTAGCAGGTAGGGCGAGATTAAATACCCCACTGATTAGCCTAAACTAGACACAGGTGAACACAAGACAGACAAAACCTAGCAGGTAGGGCGAGATTAAATACCCCACTGATTAGCCTAAACTAGACACAGGTGAACGCAAGACAGACAAAACCTAGCAGGTAGGGCGAGATTAAATACCACACTGATTAGCCTAAACTAGACACAGGTGAACACAAGACAGACAAAACCTAGCAGGTAGGGCGAGATTAAATACCACACTGATTAGCCTAAACTAGACACAGGTGAACGCAAGACAGACAAAACCTAGCAGGTAGGGCGAGATTAAATACCCCATTGATTAGCCTAAACTAGACACAGGTGAACGCAAGACAGACAAAACCTAGCAGGTAGGGCGAGATTAAATACCCCACTGATTAGCCTAAACTAGACACAGGTGAACACAAGACAGACAAAAACCTAGCAGGTAGGGCGAGATTAAATACCCCACTGATTAGCCTAAACTAGACACAGGTGAACGCAAGACAGACAAAACCTAGCAGGTAGGGCGAGATTAAATACCCCACTGATTAGCCTAAACTAGACACAGGTGAACACAAGACAGACAAAACCTAGCAGGTAGGGCGAGATTAAATACCCCACTGATTAGCCTAAACTAGACACAGGTGAACACAAGACAGACAAAACCTAGCAGGTAGGGCGAGATTAAATACCCCACTGATTAGCCTAAACTAGACACAGGTGAACGCAAGACAGACAAAACCTAGCAGGTAGGGCGAGATTAAATACCACACTGATTAGCCTAAACTAGACACAGGTGAACACAAGACAGACAAAAACCTAGCAGGTAGGGCGAGATTAAATACCCCACTGATTAGCCTAAACTAGACACAGGTGAACACAAGACAGACAAAACCTAGCAGGTAGGGCGAGATTAAATACCCCACTGATTAGCTAAACTAGACACAGGTGAACGCAAGACAGACAAAACCTAGCAGGTAGGGCGAGATTAAATACCACACTGATTAGCCTAAACTAGACACAGTGAACACAAGACAGACAAAACCTAGCAGGTAGGGCGAGATTAAATACCCCACTGATTAGCCTAAACTAGACACAGGTGAACACAAGACAGACAAAACCTAGCAGGTAGGGCGAGATTAAATACCCCACTGATTAGCCTAAACTAGACACAGGTGAACACAAGACAGACAAAACCTAGCAGGTAGGGCGAGATTAAATACCACACTGATTAGCCTAAACTAGACACAGGTGAACACAAGACAGACAAAACCTAGCAGGTAGGGCGAGATTAAATACCACACTGATTAGCCTAAACTAGACACAGGTGAACGCAAGACAGACAAAACCTAGCAGGTAGGGCGAGATTAAATACCACACTGATTAGCCTAAACTAGACACAGGTGAACACAAGACAGACAAAACCTAGCAGGTAGGGCGAGATTAAATACCACACTGATTAGCCTAAACTAGACACAGGTGAACGCAAGACAGACAAAACCTAGCAGGTAGGGGGCGAGATTAAATACCACACTGATTAGCCTAAACTAGACACACAGGTGAACACAAGACAGACAAAACCTAGTAGGGCGAGATTAAATACCACACTGATTAGCCTAACTAGACACAGGTGAACGCAAGACAGACAAAACCTAGCAGGTAGGGCGAGATTAAATACCACACTGATTAGCCTAAACTAGACACAGGTGAACACAAGACAGACAAAACCTAGCAGGTAGGGCGAGATTAAATACCACACTGATTAGCCTAAACTAGACACAGGTGAACGCAAACACAAGACAGACAAAACCTAGCAGGTAGGCAGGTAGGCGAGATTAAATACCACACTGATTAGCCCTAAACTAGACACAGGTGAACACAAGACAGACAAAACCTAGCAGGTAGGGCGAGATTAAATACCACACTGATTAGCCTAAACTAGACACAGGTGAACGCAAGACAGACAAAACCTAGCAGGTAGGGCGAGATTAAATACCACACTGATTAGCCTAAACTAGACACAGGAGATTAAATACCCCACTGAACACAGACAAAACCTAGCAGGTAGGGCGAGATTAAATACCACACTGATTAGCCTAAACTAGACACAGGTGAACACAAGACAGACAAAACCTAGCAGGTAGGGCGAGATTAAATACCACACTGATTAGCCTAAACTAGACACAGGTGAACACAAGACAGACAAAACCTAGCAGGTAGGGCGAGATTAAATACCACACTGATTAGCCTAAACTAGACACAGGTGAACGCAAGACAGACAAACCTAGCAGGTAGGGCGAGATTAAATACCACACTGATTAGCCTAAACTAGACACAGGTGAACGCAAGACAGACAAAACCTAGCAGGTAGGGCGAGATTAAATACCCCACTGATTAGCCTAAACTAGACACAGGTGAACTAAGACAGACAAAACCTAGCAGGTAGGGCGAGATTAAATACCACACTGATTAGCCTAAACTAGACACAGGTGAACACAAGACAGACAAAACCTAGCAGGTAGGGCGAGATTAAATACCACACTGATTAGCCTAAACTAGACACAGGTGAACACAAGACAGACAAAACCTAGCAGGTAGGGCGAGATTAAATACCACACTGATTAGCCTAAACTAGACACAGGTGAGACAGACAAACCTAGCAGGTAGACAGACAAAACCTAGCAGGTAGGGCGAGAGATTAAATACCACACTGATTAGGTGAACACAAGACAGACAAAACAGCAGACACTGATTAGCCTAAACTAGACACAGAACACAAGACAGACAAAACCTAGCAGGTAGGGCGAGATTAAATACCACACTGATTAGCCTAAACTAGACACAGGTGAACAAGACAGACAAAACCTAGCAGGTAGGGCGAGATTAAATACCACACTGATTAGCCTAAACTAGACACAGGTGAACGCAAGACAGACAAAACCTAGCAGGTAGGGCGAGATTAAATACCCCACTGATTAGCCTAAACTAGACACAGGTGAACACAAGACAGACACAAGACAGATTAAATACCAAAACCTAGCAGGTAGCAAGGCGAGATTAAATACCACACTGATTAGCCTAAACTAGACACAGGTGAACACAAGACAGACAAAACCTAGCGGGTAGGGCGAGATTAAATACCACACTGATTAGCCTAAACTAGACACAGGTGAACACAAGACAGACAAAACCTAGCAGGTAGGGCGAGATTAAATACCACACTGATTAGCCTAAACTAGACACAGGTGAACACAAGACAGACAAAACCTAGCAGGTAGGTCGAGATTAAATACCCCACTGATTAGCCTAAACTAGACACAGGTGAACGCAAGACAGACAAAACCTAGCAGGTAGGGCGAGATTAAATACCACACTGATTAGCCTAAACTAGACACAGGTGAACGCAAGACAGACAAAACCTAGCAGGTAGGGCGAGATTAAATACCCCACTGATTAGCCTAAACTAGACACAGGTGAACGCAAGACAGACAAAACCTAGCAGGTAGACACTGATTAGCCTAAACTAGACACAGGTGAACACAAGACAGACAAACTCAGCAGGTAGGGCGAGATTAAATACCACACTGATTAGCCTAAACTAGACACAGGTGAACGCAAGACAGACAAAACCTAGCAGGTAGGGCGAGATTAAATACCCACTGATTAGCCTAAACTAGACACAGGTGAACACAGGTGAAAGACAGACAAAACCTAGCAGGTAGGGCGAGATTAAATACCACACTGATTAGCCTAAACTAGACACAGGTGAACACAAGACAGACAAAACCTAGCAGGTAGGGCGAGATTAAATACCCCACTGATTAGCCTAAACTAGACACAGGTGAACACAAGACAGACAAAACCTAGCAGGTAGGGCGAGATTAAATACCCACTGATTAGCCTAAACTAGACACAGGTGAACGCAAGACAGACAAAACCTAGCAGGTAGGGCGAGATTAAATACCACACTGATTAGCCTAAACTAGACACAGGTGAACACAAGACAGACAAAACCTAGCAGGTAGGGCGAGATTAAATACCACACTGATTAGCCTAAACTAGACACAGGTGAACACAAGACAGACAAAACCTAGCAGGTAGGGCGAGATTAAATACCACACTGATTAGCCTAAACTAGACACAGGTGAACACAAGACAGACAAAACCTAGCAGGTAGGCGAGATTAAATACCACACTGATTAGCCTAAACTAGACACAGGTGAACACAAGACAGACAAAACCTAGCAGGTAGGGCGAGATTAAATACCCCACTGATTAGCCTAAACTAGACACAGGTGAACACAAGACAGACAAAACCTAGCAGGTAGGGCGAGATTAAATACCCCACTGATTAGCCTAAACTAGACACAGGTGAACGCAAGACAGACAAAACCTAGCAGGTAGGGGCGAGATTAAATACCACACCACTGATTAGCCTAAACTAGACACAGGTGAACAGGTGAACGAAGACAAGACAGACAAAACCTAGCAGGTAGGGCGGATTAAATACCACACTGATTAGCCTAAACTAGACACAGGTGAACACAAGACAGACAAAACCTAGCAGGTAGGGCGAGATTAAATACCACACTGATTAGCCTAAACTAGACACAGGTGAACACAAGACAGACAAAACCTAGCAGGTAGGGCGAGATTAAATACCACACTGATTAGCCTAAACTAGACACAGGTGAACACAAGACAGACAAAACCTAGCAGGTAGGGCGAGATTAAATACCACACTGATTAGCCTAAACTAGACACAGGTGAACGCAAGACAGACAAAACCTAGCAGGTAGGGCGAGATTAAATACCACACTGATTAGCCTAAACTAGACACAGGTGAACACAAGACAGACAAAACCTAGCAGGTAGGGCGAGATTAAATACCCACTGATTAGCCTAAACTAGACACAGGTGAACACAAGACAGACAAAACCTAGCAGGTAGGGCGAGATTAAATACCACACTGATTAGCCTAAACTAGACACAGGTGAACACAAGACAGACAAAACCTAGCAGGTAGGGCGAGATTAAATACCACACTGATTAGCCTAAACTAGACACAGGTGAACGCAAGACAGACAAAACCTAGCAGGTAGGGCGAGATTAAATACCACACTGATTAGCCTAAACTAGACACAGGTGAACGCAAGACAGACAAAACCTAGCAGGTACGAGATTAAATACAACTGAAGCCTAAACTAGACACAGTGTGAACACAGGTAGGGCGAGATTAAATACCCCACTGATTAGCCTAAACTAGACACAGGTGAACGCAAGACAGACAAAACCTAGCAGGTAGGGCGAGATTAAATACCACACTGATTAGCCTAAACTAGACACAGGTGAACACAAGACAGACAAAACCTAGCAGGTAGGGCGAGATTAAATACCACACTGATTAGCCTAAACTAGACACAGGTGAACACAAGACAGACAAAACCTAGCAGGTAGGGCGAGATTAAATACCACACTGATTAGCCTAAACTAGACACAGGTGAACACAAGACAGACAAAACCTAGCAGGTAGGGCGAGATTAAATACCACACTGATTAGCCTAAACTAGACACAGGTGAACGCAAGACAGACAAAACCTAGCAGGTAGGGCGAGATTAAATACCACACTGATTAGCCTAAACTAGACACAGGTGAACACAAGACAGACAAAACCTAGCAGGTAGGGCGAGATTAAATACCACACTGATTAGCCTAAACTAGACAAAACACAGGTGACACTGATTAGCAAGACAGACAAAACCTAGCAGGTAGGGCGAGATTAAATACCACACTGATTAGCCTAAACTAGACACAGGTGAACGCATAAGACAGACAAAACCTAGCAGGTAGGGCGAGATTAAATACCACACTGATTATTAACGCAAGACAGACAAACCTAGCAGGTAGGGCCACTGATTAGCCTAAACTAGACACAGGTGAACACAAGACAGACAAAACCTAGCAGGTAGGGCGAGATTAAATACCACACTGATTAGCCTAAACTAGACACAGGTGAACACAAGACAGACAAAACCTAGCAGGTAGGGCGAGATTAAAAACCACACTGATTAGCCTAAACTAGACACAGGTGAAGCATAAGACAGACAAAACCTAGCAGGTAGGGCGAGATTAAAAACCACACTGATTAGCCTAAACTAGACACAGGTGAACGCAAGACAGACAAAACCAAACGAAAAAGGAGAGGGATCAGTACTAGCTAGTAGACCAGCGACGACAACCGCTGAGTGCCGCCTGAACAGGGAGAGGAGACAAAACCCCTTTCGGTGGAAGTGAACGTGACAGATACAAAACAAGAGAAGTGTCTGACTTGGAATCACAAACAATACTACCTGATGACTGACAAAACATTGCTATATAAATGGTAAGTAATGAAGGACGTAATGAAGTCCAGGTGTGACTGATGATAGGGCACAGGTGCAGGTGTGTGTAATGATGGTTGCCAGGTGTGCGTAAAGATGGGTTGCCAGGACCGGTGATTAGTAGACCGGTGGCAAAGATGGGTTGCCAGGACCGGGAGCAGGAGAGCGGGAGTAGACTGATGAAATTCTGTTACCGCAATTCTGTTACAGGGTGGAAATCTACTTAACTTACTGTAGTTCAATAACCAACAGAGATTGTTTTCAAAGTCAATATGTCATAGCTGACATTCCATTCTTTCTAGGGTTCTTCATTATGTGGCCTACATTTTTTGTAGGGTGGCAGGTAGCCTAGCATTTAGAGCGTTGGGCCCGTAACTGAAATACCTGGGCCGACAAGGTGAAAATCTCTTGATGTGCCCTGGAGAAAAGCACTTGACCCTAATTTTCTCCAGGGGCGCTGTATTATTATGGGTGAACCTGTAAAATAAATAATTCCACTGCACCTATCCGGTGGATGTGACAATAAAACATCTATTTCATTGTTTTTGCAGACAATGTACAATCTTAATTTCGAGCAGATATTAACAGAGTTTATGGAAAACGTGGACACATAAATGTAGATTTTACCTCAATTCTGCAACCAACCTTTTTTCTTCCAGTTAATGTGTTTTATAAAATGTTCAATGAAAATTGTTAAAAGTAGTCATTGCGGGTAGAGTTGTATGGTTTTTTAAAATGTTAAATCAATTGTTTTTGTTTGGCATACCTTTTTAAGTGAAAAATCAATCTCAGTGCACTTATTTTACCGTGGAATTGACCACAAATACCTTTTGTGCATCTTTGATTCACCAAAAAATCTTCCATCTACAATTTGGAAACACGTTGCCTTTTGTCCTTGAATGCCTGACTCCAGTAGGCCCGATAACACATATTCACTGTTAGCATAGCAGCTCCCTCAAACACACTCTGATATAATGACATCACCACAAAACAAAATTCCTGACTGTCCATATCCTCCACCTTCCCTCTACCAGGGGAAGGGAGGAAGAGCGGGCCAAATTGGATGAGTAGGAGGACTCTGCCTCGGGCTCCTCTGTCGGAAGCTTTAACACAGATCATCTGGGATTCTCATCAAAAGCGATCAGGATTATTACCACATGCTACACATCAGGCCCAGTGGTGCTGAGGCATAAACACTCAGACACAGCATTGTGATTCACAGTCTTCACTGACTGCTAGGGTGGAGCGCGACCGTGTTCACTCATCACTCTAATCCTCACTCCTATCACATGTGACTCCCAGTTCCATGGCGTGGAAATATTCAATCTGACAAAGTTATTGGAGTTATTTTGAATGAGATCATTAAAACACTTCAAGGGTGATGAATTAATGCAGGTGCTCAGACATCCCCCTAAGTATTAGCATGGGTTTTTGGGCTTTGGGTTTTATTTTATACTTTATTAATCAACCATTGTCTTACCACATACACCTTTTGTGCAACCAAACATTCCGTCTATCTCTTAAGGTCTCTCTTCCTCCCTACTATTTCTTTCCACTTTACCCTCCTTATTGTTCTTGCTTCTCATTCCCCTCTTCCCGTTGTCCATTAAAAGCCAACCCTGGCCATGTGAGCTGATTGTGAAAGTATGTTGTGGTCAATGTTCCCTTTAATTTCCTCACTGAGAAAATTTCAGGTCTGCTGAGCACAAACTTGAATGTTTTGTAATATCGTGCAACTTTCGGCTCGCATTTACTGTGAACACTGAGGCTGGACCCACTTTGAGTTAGTTTTAACACTGACCAAGTAGGTCTACTGTGGCATTTGATCATGATGTAGGCCTACCAGAATGGCCGACCATCAAACAATGCAGAAAATACATCCCATAACATTTTGACATGGAAATAGCTGTTCTATCATTCAGCCTACAGTAGCAGTCAATGTGTGGTGTTCAATGTAGGCCTACATTCCATGAGACTTTTGAAAAAAAAAAAACATGCAGGGCTTGACATTAACCTTTTAATCCACTTGTCCTTCAGACAAGGAGGTGACTGAAAATGTTGTTGTGTTATTTGATGCAAGACACCACTTTACAAAATAAAATGCACAATTATTCCCATACTATTATAACAGAATCAGACAAATGATTCTACCCTCAGCCTATTGGCTACTTAGCTTATTCAAGCCGGTCTCAAATGTAACACTGCCCCTTTACGACATAAAAAGCTCTTAACCTGACTTGCTTTTCAAAGATGTCTAAAAATGCATGTTTTGTGCTCTTGTAAGAAGCAATCCACTCCCCCCATTGCTGACTACAAATGATCTATAACTGGGCTAATAACTCACTAACTAGCAAAGGATATGAACAAATGTGCACAAAACAAGTGCATCTACTCATGGCACAGAGTCATATATGGTCTATTTACATATTGGCTCTGCTGCAGCTCTGATTGGTTATGGCGACCGATGTGTAGAGTATGGGCCTGAGTTATGCCTGTTAAAGCAATAGAATCCTATCCGATGCTCTGCCTATAACAAAATATATTGTAGAGTTAGTTTTGCATAGTTTTGTTTTGTTTCTGTATGGTACATTGAAAGTGGTTAATATTGTGTTGATTCCATCACAATTGCCACAGTAAAGGGAAAAGTTGATAGTGTTAACTAACAGGGAAAACTCTAGAAAGTTGACTGAAGTTCAATCTCCTGTTTCTCAGCGCATGCTAATATTTCTTATTCGAGTCAGAGGGAACATTGTTTGTGGTGGCCATGTTGGATTTGGTCCTGTACTGGGGTCACTGCCAGAGTGTGCCTTTGACCCACTTCTGAGGAGTTACCAAGCTCAGCCACATCCAATCACCAGAGGGCATTCACCACAGTGAACAATGCCAATTGGGGCAGATGGCCTAATGGCACTATGCCCCAATGGTACCATGGGCTGTAGTGATCCAGTGAAACGCTGCTTGTGTAAACAGATGGAGATTTGTTAACTTACTCCTAAGCCTGAAATGTCTCCACTTGCGTTGCCGAATACCTATCTTTGTGTGGCATGACTGGGTAAGAACGCTTTAGAGGGCGGTCATGTGAGTTTGCCCGGCAGAGTTCCTGGTATCTACTCTCAGTGTGAACTAGAGCAGGAGGAAGTGGTACGGTTATATAAAGCAGCACGATGTCCATTATACCTGTCCACGAAGAGATGATTCAGGAGGATATGAGCAAAGTGTCACGCCCTGACCGTGTTTGGTCAGGATGTGATTTGGGTGGGCATTCTGTTTGTATGTCTAGGTTTTTGTATTTCTATGTTTCGGCCAGGTATGGTTTTCAATCAGGGACAGCTGTCTTTTGTTGTCTCTGATTGGGAATCATAGTGTTATTCACCTTGCAGGACTGTTTCAGTTTTCCTTTTTGTTTTTTGTTTATTCAGTGTTCAGTGCAATTATTTAAGATGAACACGTACCCTGCTGCATTTTGGTCCGAAAGCCGTTACAGAACTACCCACCACAAACGGACCAAGCAGCGGGGTAAGAGGGAGCAGAAAGTGTTGTACTCATGGACATGGGAGGAGATATTGTACGGCATGGGACCCTGGGCACAGGCTAGGGAATATCGCCGCCCCAAAGAAGAACTGGAGGCAGCTAAAGCTGAGCGGCGGCGGTATGAGGTAAGGCAGCGCAATATGCACGAGAGGCAGCACCAAAACATTTTTTGGGGGGAGAACACAGGGAGATTGGCGGAGTCAGGCGAGAGACCTGAGCCAACTCCCCGTGCTTACCGGAAGCAGTGTGGTACTGGTCAGGCACTGTGTTATGCAATGAAGAGCACGGTGTCTTCAGTGCGCGTTCAAAGCCCAGAGTGCTATAGGCCAGCACCCCGCAAGTGCCATGCAAGAGTGGGCATCCAGCCAGGGCGGATTGTGCCAGCTCAGCGCGTTTGGTCTCCGGTGCGCAGGTTCGGTCCAGGGTATCCTGCGCCGGCTCTGCGTACTGTGTCTCCAGGGAATTGGGAGGGTTCAGTTCGCCCTATGCCTCCGCTCGTGCCGGGCGAATGTGGGCATTGGGCCTAAGGGATTGGTGCGATTGGTATGCACCAGATCTCCAGTACTTCCCCACAGCCCGGTTCGACCTGTGCCTGCACTCTGGAGGGGCCGGGCTAAAGTGGTCATCCAGCCTGCAGGAGTGGTGCCAAGGCTGCGCACCAGAGCTCCAGTGCTCCCCCACAGCCCGGTTCATCCGGTGCCTCCTCCACGCACCAGGCCTCCTGTAGGTCTCCCCAGCCTGGTGCACCAGGCTGTCTCTCCATCTCCTCCCTCCGTGTTCTCCCTCCTGTCCGGAGCTGCCAGAGTCTCCCTCCTGTCCGGAGCTGCCAGAGTCTCCCTCCTGTCCGGAGCTGCCAGAGTCTCCCTCCTGTCCGGAGCTGCCAGTCTCCCTCCTGTCCGGAGCTGCCAGAGCCCTCCCCTGTCCGAGCTGCCGACGCCCTCCTGTCCGGAGCTGCCAGAGTCGCCCTCCTGCCCGGAGCTGCCAGAGTCGCCCTCCTGCCCGGAGCTGCCAGAGTCGCCCTCCTGCCCGGAGCTGCCAGAGTCGCCCTCCTGCCCGGAGCTGCCAGAGTCGCCCTCCTGCCCGGAGCTGCCAGAGTAAACCCTCCCTGCCCGGAGCTGCCAGAGTCGCCTGCCCCTGCCGGAGCTGCCAGAGTCGCCCTCCTGCCCGGAGCTGCCAGGAGTCGCCCTCCTGCCCGGGAGCTGCCCAGAGTCGCCCTCCTGCCCGGAGCTGCCAGAGTCGCCCTCCTGCCCGGAGCTGCCAGAGTCGCCCTCCTGCCCGGAGCTGCCAGAGTCGCCCCTCCTGCACGGAGCTGCCAGAGTCGCCACCTGCCCGGAACTGCCAAGAGTCGCCTCACACGGAGCTGCCAGAGTCGCCCTCCTGTCCGGGAGCGCCCTTAGTCCCGGGGTCGGTGAGGGTCCCCGCTCTAGAGGCATCCACACCAGCATCTGGGTAATGCCCACCCAGACCCTCCCTATAGGTTCAGGTTTTGCGGCCGGAGTCCGCA
>NW_027038613.1:0-33942 GCF_034236695.1 Oncorhynchus nerka
TGAAACAGTGAAAATGTATTTAATTGTAGAATTGATTTCATACTTTTTACATGGTATACAAGAAACGTCAACTACATATAGTATAGAGTCCAGTCAGAACAAGCATCTCTCTCATTATAACGCTTCTCCTGAAGAATATCTCCTGAATGCGTAGAGGAATCTGATTCTCATTTACCCCTCCTCTAGATCTCTTCCTCTGTTTCATGTATAAAACAACCGTCACCAGAAACAGACAGAGCGAAGCCACCATGATAACCAGGCCTACCCAGCAGGATCAACCGGGCATGTCTGTCGAGGCGGGCGTCTCCCCAGAGGGCATCTGGGCCAATCTGTAGGGCAGGGATCTGGGTAGAGTTTCCAGGTGACATGGTTCCAAGGTGTGGATTGACCAGCAGATTGACCCAGACGGTGGTGTGGGAGGGGCGATGGCTTCCCACCGTCACCACGATGAACAGATGGTGCATCCCCAGGTCCTTACCCATGAGCCTCTGGGCTACGGTCACATTACCGGACCCGTCCAGCTGGAAGGACTGCTGCTGTCACCATGGTGATAGGGATGAGAGGTGCCGGTGATTCCAGCTGCGATGGTGTATTTGATCTCGAGTTTAACCCTGAGTCCTCGTCGATGGCGAGATCTTGGTTACCATGGTGCCCGTGGTGGTCCCCCGTGGAGATGGTGAGACACGGCATAGGTTGCTGCTGGGAAGGATGACCTGGGGCTGGTAGTCGTTGACATCCTCGATGAACATTGTTACCTGGCGACGGAGGTCAGAGGTGACGGTCCGTTGTCGGTGGCGAGCAGATCCTAACCGTAGCGGTCCTGTTTCTCGCCGGTCGACATCGGCCATGCAGCGCAGCGTCCCCTGGGCGTTGTCTATGACGAAGGGGGCTGACACTGCTGTTCACCACCCTCACCTCCACCTCCCCGTTAAGCCCTGTGTCCACATCCGACACCCCACCTTCCCCACCTGGGCCAGGGGGGAGGTATATTCTCAGGAGGAAGAAGATGAAGTGAGGGTGAGGAAGTCAGGAGCGTTATCATTCTGGTCCAGGACGGTGATTGTCACCATCACGGAAGACTCTAATGGAGGAGAGCCGTTATCTCTGGCTACAACTGTCAATCTGTGAACGACCTGTTGTTTCCTGTCCAGGAGTACAGAAACCGATCAGCTGACCTGTGTTTTGGTCGATTCTAAATATGGCCGCCGCCATGTGTGATAGTTGGGCCCAGTTTGTAGGTGACCTGCCCGTTCAGACTGCTGTCTCGTCCTGCGCGCAGACTCTCAGCAGAGACGCCCCCAGGAGGGTTATTCTCCCCTATGTCTATCAGATAGTGACTCTGGAGAAACTGTGGAGCATTATCATTCACATCCACCACCCTCACCTGATCTCTCTCCCTGGGAAACCCTGCTGTAGGCTCCCCCGACACCATCACGCATCACTACAGAAACATGATATTCACTATTCATCTCATTGTCTAAGGGCTTTGATGTTGACAGGAGATATTTGCCCTTCTGCCGGCTCAAAGAGAACGGCACCTCTCCTTCAATGGAAAGATACGATGAGCCTCTAACACTACTAGTATCCCCCGGTAGCTCTAGCAAAGCCAAGACAGTGGGGGGCTGGTTTTCCTGCAACACTATCGTCTGGTTTTGATGCTCTGCTATGAACCTGATCTTTATGCCATTTATGCCGTGTCTGCAGGGGGGCAGTGGGGGCCGCTGGCTAACACTATCAACACCACCTCCTCTCCCCTGTCACTAACACTGTCACTGTGGCGGTCTCTGAGCTCTCCTCTCAGGCTGATCAGGCCAGTGTGACTGTCCAGACTGAAGAGTTCCCTGGCCCGTTCTGAGACCTTGGGGCTGAGGGAGTAGGTAATGGCAGCGTTGGGGCCCAGGTCTAGGTCTGTGGCTCTAACCATGATTACTGCTGTGTCTCTGGGTGATTCCGCTATAATAACCACCTTCTGGGTGCTGTCCAGACTGAAGAGTTCCCTGGCCCGTTCTGAGACCATGGGGCTGAGGGAGTAGGTAATGGCAGCGTTGGGGCCCAGGTCTAGGTCTGTGTCTCTGGGTGATTCCGCTATAATAACCACCTTCTGGGTGCTGTCCAGGTGCTGTCCAGGTGCTGTCCAGGTGCTGTCCAGGTGCTGTCCAGGCTAAACTCTGGGAAGTTATTGTTCACGTCAGTCACTTTTATGAATAACTTTGCTGTGACGCTTAGTGGGGTAGAACCACAGTCTGTGGCCACTAGAGTCATCTCATGAAGATCCTGCTTCTCGCGGTCTAGTCCTTGTCGCACAACCAAAAACAAAATTGCTGCTTCTTTCTTCTACTGTCACACTGAAAAACCCACCGTCTCCCTAGGTGGTACTGCAGCTGTCCGTTACGTCCCCCATGTCACTGTCTTGGTCGTCCAATAAGAAACTGGTGGCGACAGCCGCATCCTCAGAGACACTCAGATGGATCTCAGTGTTGTCAAAGTGAAGAGCTGTCCTCTACGACCACCATGAACAGCTCTGCCTCAGGGCCCACGATGGCATCGTGTGGGACGATACACTCCCCAGCCTGAGGTTGGTCCCAGGACACAGGGCCTTTCGGTCCATCCTGCGATAGAGAGATCGTTTCTTTATCAGCAACAGCTATACATTACAAGCATACAGCAACAGTAAATATCAAAGTGCAACAATCCATCCAGTCATGTAAATAAATAGTCAAAAGGCCTGTAGGCCACCAGATCATCTAGAATAAGTTTCAATAAATAACCACCTGTGGTCGGCAGTGTAGACATCCTCTGTCCCCTGGTCCACACTGTGAGGTTGGAAAAACATTCATATGAGGAAATGATCCTCCTTGGAAGGCTATGAAGGAAACAGCTTTCTTCTGTGGTCTATTATTAACAGTGGCATTACTAGCTCAGTGGTTACTGTAAAAGAAGGGACTGTGTCGTGTCCTAAATGGCACCTTATTCCCTATTTAGTGCACTTCTTTTGATCAGCGCCAAATGGTAAAAAAGGTGCACTATTTAGGGAATAGGGTGGCATTGGGGACGCAGAGGGACTGTAATATAATCTGGGGCATCTCACCCTCTTTTTCCTTACTGTTCAAACCTACTGCAACATGACTAATGACAAAACATGCTTGTGGAATTATATTTTTTAAAAGCATTTAACAAAACATACACACACATCATTTATATGACAATTTACATATTTACATGATGATGTTCCATGTTAATAGTGAATAATAACTATCATCAAGCATTATTCTTAAAACATCCAATGATTTTTACAGTAATTTTTTTACAGTAATTAGCATAGACAATTACATAGATACAAGATATGACATGACAGATCAATTGCCCTCTGGTTTATTAAGTGATAAAGTGACTGACTAATGGTTGACTGACCTGAAGGAGTCCCACCCAGGTTATAGTATCATCTGTCACATGGCCCGTAGCCTCCACACATGACACCTGTCCGGTTACCTCTGCCTCCACCACTGCTAAGAGTAGGAGGAAAACTGGGAGGTAGCTGTACCTGTAGCCTACCTGGGAACTGTTAACACCCTCTCCTCTCACCTACTCCTCCCACCTGTCACTCTGCCAGACTAGTGTAGGGAGGAAGACTGGGGCTGGATCCCTGTAGGCCTACCTGGGTACAGTTAACACCTCTCCTTCTCTCCCACCTGTCACTCTGCCAGACTAGTGTAGGGAGGAAGACTGGGGCTGGATCCCTGTAGCCTACCTGGGAACTGTTAACACCTCCTTCTCTCCCACCCTCCCACTCTGCCAGACTAGTGTAGGGAGGAAGACTGGGGCTGGATCCCTGTAGCCTACCTGGGAACTGTTAACACCCTCTCCTTCTCTCCCACCCTCCCACTTGCCAGACTAGTGTAGGGAGGAAGACTGGGGCAGGATCCCTGTAGCCTACCTGGGAACTGTTAACACCCTCTCCTTCTCTCCCACCCTCCCACTCTGCCAGACTAGTGTAGGGAGGAAGACTGGGGCTGGATCCCTGTAGCCTACCTGGGAACTGTTAACACCCTCTCCTTCTCTCCCACCCTCCCACTCTGCCAGACTAGTGTAGGGAGGAAGACTGGGGCTGGATCCCTGTAGCCTACCTGGGAACTGTTAACACCCTCTCCTTCTCTCCCACCTGTCACTCTGCCAGACTAGTGTAGGGAGGAAGACTGGGGCAGGATCCCTGTAGCCTACCTGGGTACAGTTAACACCCTCCCCTTCTCTCCCACCCTCCCACTCTGCCAGACTAGTGTAGGGAGGAAGACTGGGGCTGGATCCCTGTAGCCTACCTGGGTACAGTTAACACCCTCTCCTTCTCTCCCACCTGTCACTCTGCCAGACTAGTGTAGGGAGGAAGACTGGGGCTGGATCCCTGTAGCCTACCTGGGTACAGTTAACACCCTCTCCTTCTCTCCCACCCTCCCACTCTGCCAGACTAGTGTAGGGAGGAAGACTGGGGCTGGATCCCTGTAGCCTACCTGGGAACTGCTGTGCCAACACTCACACACCTTGTGCCCTCCCACTACAGGTAACCTAATAAGCTGATTGAACAGTGTGCAGCAGCCAATCAGAACAACTGGTTACTCAGTATTCTTTTCCTTCTTCCTGTAGCGTTTTTCTCTGGTTTAGTGGTTTGAGGAATTGACTAAGTGAAAGTAAATGTAAAAGGATTATCTGAATGGTTCTGGTGAACGGAACAACAGAATATGAGATGTTAGATATGACATACAACAGGATTATCTGAATGGTTCTGGTGAACGGAACAACAGAATATGAGATGTTAGATATGACATACAACAGGATTATCTGAATGGTTCTGGTGAACGGAACAACAGAATATGAGATGTTAGATATGACATACAACAGGATTATCTGAATGGTTCTGGTGAATGGAACAACGGAACAACAGAATATGAGATGTTAGATATGACATACAACATAATTATCTGAATGGTTCTGTGAATGGAACAACGGAACAACAGAATATGAGATGTTAGATATGACATACAACAGGATTATCTGAATGGTTCTGGTGAATGGAACAACGGAACAACAGAATATGAGATGTTAGATATGACATACAACAGGATTATCTGAATGGTTCTGGTGAATGGAACAACGGAACAACAGAATATGAGATGTTAGATATGACATACAACAGGATTATCTGAATGGTTCTGGTGAATGGAACAACGGAACAACAGAATATGAGATGTTAGATATGACATACAACAGGATTATCTGAATGGTTCTGGTGAATGGAACAACGGAACAACAGAATATGTTAGATATGACATACAACAGGATTATCTGAATGGTTCTGGTGAATGGAACAACGGAACAACAGAATATGAGATGTTAGATATGACATACAAAAGGTTCTTCTCTGTAACCGTGGCAACATACATACTGTTATACATGATGAGAAAGAAGTCTGTTTTAGGGAAAGTTATTCTACCACAAAGTTCCAATTCCACCTGTGTCAACTGTGGCCACAAATGGCAAGTGATCACTGTGGTCACAGAGTGCTTCCCCAACCTAAAATTGGCCAACTAAAAATAGAAATATGACTGTAAAGGGCTATAATCTTTCCTCCCCAGATGTGTAGTGTGTGTCTATGTTGTTCATACAACCAGTAAATCAGTCAGTAGGACAGAGGTCTGTGTTGGCAGTGACATGAATTGTAACGTTTCATTCTCACTTATTGAGTGACCCTGTTGGTTGGTTAGCATAGTTTCAGGTGACTTTACAATAATGGGCCTTTACAGTGACAATACTTGGGGGTTAATTTACAAAAATCATGATAAGAAGTAACTTTATAATTAGGCATTTAAGGTGGGCTAATGTTAGTAAAGATGCTTTCCTGGGAAAACAGCAATATGATAGACAGATTGGCTGTTTATAATAGATAATAGGCAACAGTAGCCCTACAATTTATTACAAAAAGGTTGAAATCATAGATAAAATATTTTAGCAAAATCACATCATTCTGTTCTTTCATTTCCTTCCGAGATGATTTCTGTGACCCATTGAAAACCCTCTGAAAATATGGCCGTGAGTTGTACAGGGCCATCAACAGAGTGGAATAACTCTCATGGCTCAGTCCTGAAAATCAGGGGCTGAGGGGTTTGTGTTCTGAGAAAAAAAATAGCCTTTTCTAAAATCATTTCTGCAACTCTACGTCATTTTACATGACTGGGGACATTACAATAATATGTTTTTATAAGATGTCAAACTATTCTGACATTTACACACTGAGATCAATAAAACGAACGGTCAATGAAAAGAGTGGATACACTGATTTTATGCCTACAATATGAGGAGAAATTATCCACCAATTTTCCAGTGGCACTCACCTATTCAAACATACTTTTCCCCGCAATTGTATTTTGAAATATTGCGAAATATCGTCCAGCTACTGCCTGCTGTTTCATTGACAGCCACAACTCAACAAACAACTGTTATATATTTACCACCGCCTATTTGCGGGATTCCAGACTGTAGACGAGGCCTGTGCGCTCATAATGTGACAAAACACAATCTAAAGCATTTCATTTACATTTTAAATACACTATTGATCCTCTGAGGCTAAATTATACTAGTGTAGTATTTGACATGATTTCATTTAGAGACAGGAGTAATTACTTCATTTGACAAACGTATTTAATTTTATCTATAGCACTTCCAGCACCCCTTCCTGCAGCGCTATGTTTTCTTCCATGTTCCAAGGCCAAATAAATGAATCAACACTTCTTCTTATTCATTCAATCGACTGTGATCAGTAACCCCATATGAGGTTGTGTAGGTAGGCCTACTGTTACTATAATACTTCAAATAATCTATCAGCAAGTAGCCTAGCCTACAATTACGAGAATAAATCCAGTAGGCTGTCAATGAAACCAGTAGTGGTTTCAGCTATATTGTTATTGAAACGTCGTATACCATGTAGCCTTGTTAAACAATAAAATCACATGTCAAATGACTTGAATAGCTAACGGGGAAAGTGTACAAAGGTGTATTCGCATCAGTAGGCTAAGTGACTGAAATGCATCAGAAAAGTATTGGAAGGTTCAGGAAAACATCAGGAAACTCATAAAGTAGACTATAGTCGTGTGTAGAGAAGAGCTGCCTTGCTTTATATAGCGAGACTAATGATCATGAGCACTCACCTAAATTTAGCTAACATTTCCCAGTCTAATTGTAACCAAATATCCAAACGGACATTCAGTGAAAACTAAATCGTAGTTTCCATGCTTGTCTCAAGGCAGTCCCAATCAACACGGTGCTGGAATTACCAGTTGACCACACATGGCAACTGCTTTACAGTTCTTATAACCAGTGGTGTAGTGCTGTTTGTTTCAGGTAGTCTATTAAGCCATCATTTCTGAATGAAAGTTGGTACCGACATGACGCCTATTGTATAAAATCATTTTAGAATATACATACAATACAACATCCAAATTGCATGATTGTCTATGTCTGCACATACTGTAAGAGGCTAAAGGAACATTGTCTCCTTTTAAAAATCCTAAAACACCAAATGAGGCCTACCTTATTATAAATTAGGTCATTATCACTGTCAATCGTGAATGATAATTCTTCACGTTTTACATGTGAAACGTCCGTGCTGCATGCATGCCAACCATTTGATCCCAGTCAGTTTCATGGGAATAGGCATTTTGATCTTCTTGAATGATGTAAGGGTGACTAACAGGCCTAACGAATCAGATGTTTAGAGCAAAATATATATATATATTTCAGCACAATCATCCTAAATTGTTACAAGAAATGACATGGTGTTTTTGGTATAAGAGTAGCCTGACATTATCATGCTATTATATTCTGTTTGTTATGTAGAATACTAATGAATCATTAAGTGACCTTGCTAGACACAGCACCATTCTGAGAAGTGGTTATAATGGTTGGATGGCTTTGGAAGTTTCACAAAACCACAGTTCCATTACCTAAGTGGTGCATTCAGTTGACTACAATTTATTTTTACACCATTGCAGCATCAGCGCAAAAAATATTTGTGGCGTAAGCCCCGAAAGCCAGGTCCTGGTGACGTTCAGGGAGTTGCATAAGCATCTATCTTGGGGTTTCTGAGACTGTTCCGTTCATTAATTTTTCCTCTCCCTTTACTGTTACTTTCGAGACGCCCACTCACTACTGTAACCACAGAAGCCGCGCGCAGTGACCTGATTGGGTGCTGCAGAGAGCGTCTTTTCCGGTTGTGAGTAGAGTCTATGGAGGCTTTATAAACAGAAGACCCCACCTATCAACTTGAAACTTCACTTCTTGAACAGTTTCTGTCTTCTAAAGGTCATAGACACACAATTCCAGCTTTTCAGAATGTCTACAGAGAACTTCTCAGGCGAGTCTTGAGCGTTGACTAGATTTTTTACATTTTTATTATTAGGCTATTGATTATTGCAGCGTTTTTTAAATTGTATTTCATTCCTGCTGTTGTAGATTTAATGTGGATTGATTTTGTTTGGTATACATTATTTAGTTTTTAATGGCAAATTTTTGAAAACTTTGAATCTCTTTAGTCCTATTATTAATAGGCTGATTAAAATAAACGTGTAAAAATAATTCATGAATTGAATTATTCCCACTGTAATTTAAACCATTTTCTAAATCCCCTATCAGACTTGGAGCTGGAGCTAACTGATCTGTTCCAGGAGTTCGCTGACGTGGTTGAGGAGTTGAGAGAGCCTTCACAAAGCGTCCCGTACGAATACGAGCTGCTCTTGTCTGAAGCCAAACGACGCACCGGGCTAGGGGACGACGGCTCAGTGGTCAGCGACAGCGGCGTGGAGGACAATAGTGACTGCAGTGAGTAGCCTTTAGGTCTAAACCTTTATGGTCGTGTGTCCCATACATGCCTGGGGTTTGTGCGTAAACGATGACTCAGATGGAGAATACGCCTATGGGTAGCCGCGGTTTGAGCCCACACTTAACATTTATTTTCACTGGCGACAGCATCGGTTTACGAACATGCATCAACTTTACATGAAATTAGAGAGTCACACAAAATAACACTGTTTCATCTAATGCACGTTTTCTCCATGACATCTAATGGATTTGTATTACTGTCTGTGGATGAAGGGTTGCGTTATCTTATTTAACACATTCAATCTGAAAGTTATATTCAACATTAGCTACCAGAATGGTCTGCTGTAGCTCAGTTGGTAGAGCTTGGAGTTTGAAATGCCAGGGTTGTGGGTTTGATTCCTGGGGTCACCCATATGTAAAATGTATGCAGGTATGCTTTGGATCAAGTGTCTACCGAATGGCTTATATTTCATCAATAAGGCCTGAGAGGGTGTGGTATATGGCCAATATACCAGGCTCAGGGCTCTTCTTATGCACAACTGCTTGGCTCCAGCTTTGGTATAGTCATATACCACAAACCCCCGAGGTGCCTTATTGCTATCATAAACTGGTTACCAACGTAATTAGAGCAGTAAAAATATATGTTTTCTCATACCTGTGGTATACAGCTTTCAGCCAATCAGCATTCAGGGCTCGAACCACCCAGTTTATAATATATATTAGTCGTGCCACGTGTGGATGTGTTCTTGTGGTCTAACCTCTCTCTCTCTCTCTCTCTCTCTCTCTCTCTCTCTCTCTGTCTCTCTCTCTCTCTCTCTCTCTCTCTCTCTGTCTCTCTCTCTCTCTCCCTCTCTCTCTCTCTGTCTCTCTCTCTCTGTCTCTCTGTCTCTCTCTCTCTCTCTCTCTCTCTCTCTGTCTCTCTCTCTCTCTCTCTCTCTCTCCCTCTCTCTCTCTCTCTCTCTCTCTCTCCCTCTCTCTCTCTCTCTCTCTCCCCCTCTCTCTCTCTCTCTCTCTCTCTCTCTCTCTCCCTCTCTCTCTCTCTCTCCCTCTCTCTCTCTCTCTCTCTCTCCCCTCTCTCTCTCTCTCTCTCTCCCCTCTCTCTCCCCCCTCTCTCTCTCTCTCTCTCTCTCTCTCTCTCTCTCTCTCTCTCTCTCTCCCTCTCTCTCCCTCTCTCTCTCTCTCTCTCTCTCTCTCTCTCCTCTCTCTCTCTCTCTCTCTCTCTCTCTCTCTCTCTCTCTCTCCCCCTCTCTCTCTCTCTCTCTCTCCCCCTCTCTCTCTCTCTCTGTCTCTCTCTCTCTCTCTGTCTCTGTCTCTCTCTCTCTCTCTCTCTCTCTCTCTCTCTCTCCCTCCAGGCAGTGAGACGTTTCTGGGTAACGGTTTGAATGCCAGCGAAGAAGAGATCCACACTGCAGGCATAACAGTGACGCCCAAAGGTAAGGAGAGCAATACCATTACATCTCAACCCATCACCATGTAAACTAGCTCGGAGCTATCTAACCAGATGGAGTTGTAGTAGGACATCACTATCAGTCCATACACAGATCACTACCACTTTCACACAGATAATTAAAAGCATTTACAATAGATCACTATTGATTTGAGTTTACAACAAAGCTGGGCCGCTGTGCTTCTACAGCCTGTCTCCTGCAGGGCTATTGAGCCTCATCATTGGGTGGTGGAGCGGGGGTTTAGGGTAGGAGCAGCTGTGTGTGTCTGGGTGAAAGGGTGCACATTGTCTAATGTAGATGAGGAATAATGTTAATTGAAAGACCACAGAGTGCTGGTTGAGGGGGCACCAGTCTGTCTGTCTCCATTATACTGGCACACGGGGCACTACTTAAGACATACATTATACATACATAACACTACTAAAGACATACATTTGACATGCATAACACTACTAAAGACATACATTCGACATGCATAACACTACTAAAGACATACATTCGACATACATAACATTACTTAAGAGATGCATTAGACATACATAGCAATACATAAAGCATACATAAGCCATACATAAGCCATACATAACACTATAATATCCACGTCAGTCAGTCTGAGTGTGTGCTGCAGGCGCCTCACTGGCTCAGTGGAGTTTTATATTATGGGCTGTTTAAGAGGAGATTTTTTTAATAAAAACAGCTGAATACGAGTCTGTGAATCTTATTTTCCATCTTGGTTAAACCAGGGGGTTGTGTCCAACTCCTTCATTGTGTTCCAAATGGTACCTATTTCCTATATAGTCCACTACATTTAACCAGGGCCCTAAGGGCTCTAGGGAATAGGGTGTCATTTGGGATGCAGATTCTTCTTATATAATTCTGGGAGTTGGATCCCATTTCCTGCTCTGATCCAAAGGAGGAAATGCCAGTGAACATAGAGCTGCTACTGCTGCATCTCTCCACAGAAATGTTCCATTCAACCACTCTCTTTTTCTCCATTCTCACATGCTCTCCATTTTCTCTTCAGCCAGAATGGGAGACACAGGAGACCTACAGAGATTCATTGACAGTTTGGACCGGGAACTTGCTGGTATGCATCTCAAAACAAAACACAAATACCCCACAGCTGGACAATCTCTTTATATATCTTTAGTCTAGTGTTTCAATCTCTTTATATCTCTTTATTCTAGTGTTTCAATCTCTCTATATATCTTTAGTCTAGTGTTTCAATCTCTTTATATATATTTAGTCTAGTGTTTCTATCTCTTTATATCTCTTTAGTCTAGTGTTTCTATCTCTTTAGTCTAGTGTTTCTATCTCTTTAGTCTAGTGTTTCAATCTCTTTATATATCTTTAGTCTAGTGTTTGAATCTCTTTATATATCTTTAGTCTAGTGTTTCTATCTCTTTAGTCTAGTGTTTGAATCTCTTTATATATCTTTAGTCTAGTGTTTCTATCTCTTTAGTCTAGTGTTTCTATCTCTTTAGTCTACTGTTTCTATCTCTTTAGTCTAGTGTTTCAATGCCAGCTGAGGTCAGTGTATCATGCAGTTTATTTTCTATATGCCTTTAATATGATTCATTTATTTACTGCTAGTTAGGCCTTTAATATTATCGATTTCCTTTTCCATTGAGATGCTAACATGTAGAGCAGCTAGTAGCCAGTAACCTACAAGCAGCATAGTGCACTACTTTTGACCAGAGCCCTATGAGGTAATAAAGCCCTATGAGGGAATAGGGTGCCATTTGGAACTCAAACTGGGTCTCATCCTTGTAGTATCCAGCTGAATCACAGCTCCTCTAGTGTCTAAATGCAGTATCCAGCTGAATCACAGATCTCCTCTAGTGAATAAATGCAGTATCCAGCTGCATCACAGCTCCCCCAGTGTCTAAATGCAGTATCCAGCTGAATACCAGATCTCCTCTAGTGAATAAATGCAGTATCCAGCTGAATACCAGATCTCCTCTAGTGAATAAATGCAGTATCCAGCTGAATCCCAGATCTCCTCTAGTGTCTAAATGCAGTATCCAGCTGAATCCCAGATCTCCTCTAGTGTCTAAATGCAGTATCCAGCTGAATCCCAGATCTCCTCTAGTGTCTAAATGCAGTATCCAGCTGAATCCCAGATCTCCTCTAGTGTCTAAATGCAGTATCCAGCTGAATCCCAGATCTCCTCTAGTGAATAAATGCAGTATCCAGCTGAATCCCAGATCTCCTCTAGTGTCTAAATGCAGTATCCAGCTGAATCCCAGATCTCCTCTAGTGTCTAAATGCAGTATCCAGCTGAATCCCAGATCTCCTCTAGTGAATAAATGCAGTATCCAGCTGAATCCCAGATCTCCTCTAGTGTCTAAATGCAGTATCCAGCTGAATCCCAGATCTCCTCTAGTGTCTAAATGCAGTATCCAGCTGAATCCCAGATCTCCTCTAGTGTCTAAATGCAGTATCCAGCTGAATCCCAGATCTCCTCTAGTGTCTAAATGCAGTATCTAGCTGAATCCCAGATCTCCTCTAGTGAATAAATGCAGTATCCAGCTGAATCCCAGATCTCCTCTAGTGTCTAAATGCAGTATCCAGCTGAATCCCAGATCTCCTCTAGTGAATAAATGCAGTATCCAGCTGAATCCCAGATCTCCTCTAGTGTCTAAATGCCATGTCTGCAGGGTTGAGGTGGGCTATCTACACACCCTCCAGTGATAGTAGTCTATAGTACATGACTATCTTACCACTATCAGCAGAGAGGCAGTGCTGTTTGAGAACACACAGAGACGAAGATACACACACACACACACACACACACACACACACACACACACACACACATGCCCGCACACATACACACACGCACACGCGCACACACACAAACACACACACACACACACACACAGACATGCACGCCGACTCACACACACATACAGATAAGTGCTGTTCCCGATGAATCATAACTGTTCTCGGCATCTGTACCAGACTGCTGCATGCTAATGACTGTGCGTTTGTTTGTGTCTGTCTGACAGAGATGTGAGCGGAGAGACGGAGAGAGATGGGGAGAGACGGAGACTGAGAGAGAGAGAGCTGCTGAGACCACGGGGAGAGCGAAGAGAGAACAGACCAGAGGCTGCACGGCTGGCTACCTCTGGACACACAACCACACTGATCTAAAACAGTTCTGTTCTGTTCGGAGAAAGCCAGCTCTCTCTTGGCCCCTTTAAACATTAGGAATTAAAAGGGCATCATGTTCAACATTTAGAACACCACTGGACCTGAGGTGGTAGACTACATCCCTTCCCTCAGACTGGTGACGTATTCACAGCTAAACCGAGCTGTTGGATAGTCAACGTGAATCTCTTCAATAGGAGAACATGATGTGTGTGAAATGGCATCCAAGTACAACACTTGCTAATCACAAGATCTATAGTGGGAAACATAGGGTCTATGCCAACCTGCTGTTTCCTGATGGAAGGCCTTATAATAGTGAAAGCCGTTGTCCTCATCACAACCCAATGTGTTAGACCTCCCCCATGTATAGTTATTCTTCAAAATGCTGAGTTTTATATTGTAAAGTCGGAAGTGATATACAGTATTATATTGCCTATACTACAAACAGACCACTGCCTAACCTGATGATGATGATGGTGATTTTTGTACAGATGAATAAAGATAGTTAAAAAAAAACTTTTGCTGTATTTTTAAGTTATTTAAAAGCAATTGAATATTCTAAAAACAAGTGGGTGGAAAATGTACAGTGAAAAGTAAGTGAGCAAAATTTCACATGATACCATTAATCAATCAATCAAAGGAATCAAATGTATTTATAAAGGCCATTTTACATCAGCAGATGTCACAAAGTGCTATACAGAAACCCAGCCTAAATCCCCAAACAAGCAATGCAGATGTAGAAGCACGGTGACTAAGAAAAACTCCCTACAAAGGCAGAAACATAGGAAGAAACCTAGAAAGAAATCAGGTTATGAGGGGTGGCCAGTCCTCTTCTGGCTTTGCCGGGTGGAGATTATAACAGAACATGGCCAAGATGTTCAAATGTTCATAAATTACCTGCATGGTCAAATAATAATCACAGTGTTTGTAGAGGGTCCAACAGGTCAGCACCTCAGGAGTAAATGTCAGTTGGCTTTTCATAGCCAAGCATTCATAGTTAGAGACAGCAGGTGCGGTAGAGAGAGTCGAAAACAGCAGGTTAATGACATTATTGGATTTATATAGCACTTTTCCAACTTCTCAAAGCTCTTTCATTGTTTGGGGGACATCAGCTATGTCACAGAGGAGATATGAGTGAATAGAACATCAGCTATGTCACAGAGGAGATATGAGTGAATAGAACATCAGCTATGTCACAGAGGAGATATGAGTGAATAGAACATCAGCTATGTCACAGAGGAGATATGAGGAATAGAACATCAGCTATGTCACAGAGGAGATATGAATGAATAGAACATCAGCTATGTCACAGAGGAGATATGAGTGAATAGAACATCAGCTATGTCACAGAGGAGATATGAGTGAATAGAACATCAGCTATGTCACAGAGGAGATATGAGTGAATAGAACATCAGCTATGTCACAGAGGAGATATGAGTGAATAGAACATCAGCTATGTCACAGAGGAGATATGGAGGAATAGAACATCAGCTATGTCACAGAGGAGATATGAGTGAATAGAACATCAGCTATGTCACAGAGGAGATATGAGTGAATAGAACATCAGCTATGTCACAGAGGAGATATGAGTGGAATAGAACATCAGCTATGTCACAGAGGAGATATGAGTGAATAGAACATCAGCTATGTCACAGAGGAGATATGAGTGAATAGAACATCAGCTATGTCACAGAGGAGATATGAGTGAATAGAACATCAGCTATGTCACAGAGGAGATATGAGTGAATAGAACATCAGCTATGTCACAGAGGAGATATGAGTGAATAGAACATCAGCTATGTCACAGAGGAGATATGAGTGAATAGAACATCAGCTATGTCACAGAGGAGATATGAGTGAATAGAACATCAGCTATGTCACAGAGGGGATATGAGTGAATAGAACATCAGCTATGTCACAGAGGAGATATGAGTGAATAGAACATCAGCTATGTCACAGAGGAGATATGAGTGAATAGAACATCAGCTATGTCACAGAGGAGATATGAGTGAATAGAACATCAGCTATGTCACAGAGGAGATATGAGTGAATAGAACATCAGCTATGTCACAGAGGAGATATGAGTGAATAGAACATCAGCTATGTCACAGAGGAGATATGAGTGAATAGAACATCAGCTATGTCACAGAGGAGATATGAGTGAATAGAACATCAGCTATGTCACAGAGGAGATATGAGTGAATAGAACATCAGCTATGTCACAGAGGAGATATGAGTGAATAGAACATCAGCTATGTCACAGAGGAGATATGAGTGAATAGAACATCAGCTATGTCACAGAGGAGATATGAGTGAATAGAACATCAGCTATGTCACAGAGGAAATACGAGTGAATAGAACATCAGCTATGTCACAGAGGAGATATGAGTGAATATGTTGAATAGATCAAATAATAAATACAAAAATAGAGGAATACGCGTGACTGCTGGCTTCTACTTCTCTTTTAGTCTTACTGCTAGTATCAAACCTACAACTGCCTGTACCCTCCGTTCACCTTACCCTGTCTGCCTGGGCCTTTCTTCACTTCCTGTTGTCTCCACTTCCTGTACGACTCCTCTGATTGGTTGGCAGAAGTGAAACTCCAAACAAAATCAGGAAACACAAATCTATCCCTGGCACTGCTCGGAGACAGTTAAAGGTGGGAAGTGCGTCAGTAGAGTGTGATGGCATAACAATCGTGATTTAGTCTATGTTTAGCATTGTTGTCCGAGGATCAGAGGGTCAGGGATGAGACTATAACTATTGCTGCTCTCTCTAAGAGGCGACTACTGAGAAGCTGAATAGTTGGTAATTTAAAGACTTTAATTATATTCTATTTGTCTCTACTGACACCCTATTTCCTAGATAGTTCACTATTATATGCATCTCAATTGACACCCTAAGGGCACCCAAATGGCACCCTATTGACACCCTAATGACACCCGAATGACACCCAAACGACACACTATTGACGCCCTATTGCCACCCTAATGACACCCACATGACACCCTATTTACACCCGAATGACACCCAAATCACATACTATTTACACACTAATGACACCCAAACGACACACTATTGACGCCCTATTGCCACCCCAATGACACCCAAATGAGTTTCTACCTTATGTAGTAAGATGTGTACATATCCACAGACCCTAAGGAGATGTGCTTTAGTGCTTACGTCTTTGCTAACTGGTGGATGTAGTTACAGACGTGATGCATAGCATACCATGCTATCGCTAACATGCTATCGCTAACATGTGACTGTCACTAAAGCTGTGGGCTGAATCAGTTATTTTTAATTAACTAACAAACAACCCTGTACATTCTGTGAAGATAATGTATGACTTGGTAGTAGGCTACATTAGCTGTATGACTTGGTAGTAGGCTACATTAGCTGTATGACTTGGTACTAGGCTACATTAGCTGTATGACTTGGTAGTAGGCTACATTAGCTGTATGACTCGGTAGTAGGCTACATTAGCTCGGTAGTAGGCTACATTAGCTATATGACTCGGTAGTAGGCTACATTAGCTATATGACTCGGCAGTAGGCTACATTAGCTGTATGACTTGGTAGTAGGCTACATTAGCTGTATGACTCAGTAGTAGGCTATAATCGCTCGGTAGTAGGCTACATTAGCTGTATGACTCTGTAGTAGGCTACATTAGCTGTATGACTCTGTAGTAGGCTACATTAGCTGTATGTTAGAATACATTAGATCCACTGAATGTACTGAGTGAGGCAAAGTGGGGGGTGAGAGAGAAATAGAGAGAGAAACACTTAAACAATAGTCACCAATAGAGGAGTGTGTCCCTGTCCCTGAGCTGCCTGTCTGCTCCAACCAGATAAAAGAGATGTGCTGACTGATTGAGGCCACAACTGTGCAGGGAGAACAAACCTGGTTTGCTGCCAAAATGGCGCCATATTCTCAATATTTGTGCACTGCTACATAGGGCTCTGGTCAAAAGTAGTGCACTATGTAGGGAATAGGGTGTCATTTAGGACATGTCACAGAGAGAATAGAACACCATTTTTGGCCTGGCATCAACATTGTGAATTGTCTGGAACTTCCAATTGAAGTTTGGGTTTTAGGACTAATGAGGCAGTTTCCTGTACAGCGTAGTGTGGGGGTGAGAGCTGTCCAAAAAGGAAGAGACACAATGATGAGGAAAACAATCCAGTCAGTGGTCAAGTTCAGATTGAAACCGAAAGGGCCCTGGCTTGGCCCTTCTCACTTCACTATTCCAAAATTGTGTCAGGGATTACTTCAGAATTCTAATAAATGATCACTAGTGATTTTCAACAGGGATTCCCCTCTGAGTGACAATTATATTTCTCAAAGAGCATATGAGGTGAAATGCTTTTCATTAGCGAGCTGGGCCAGATAAAAACAAAAAAAAACAGGCTAGTAAAATAGGATTATTAAAACGGTCGGCACAATCATATGCTATATATGGGGCGGCAGGGTGGCCTAGTGGTTAGAGCGTTGGACTAGTAACCGGAAGGTTGCAAGTTCAAACCCCCGAGCTGACAAGGTACAAATCTGTCGTTCTGCCCCTGAACAGGCAGTTAACCCACTGTTCCTAGGCCGTCATTGGCACTTTTGCAATTATGTTAGCACAGTTGAAAACTGTTGTGCTAATTGTTTAAAGATGCAATAAATGATGTAGGATGCCAGAGAGATATGTATACTGTAGCTAAGAAAGTAATACTAAGTGTATGTTGTGTAGTAAGCTGTTAGTAGCCCATGTGCCTCACCCTAATCATTTGTACAGTGTACAGAGTGAGGAGGACCTGTTTATTGCGCTTATACCACGGTTGCCAAAGAAGACAAAGTAAACATGGAATTACATTTTTATAAAATAACATATTTCTTTGACTGAGCATTTGGCACATGACTGAGCCTACAGTACTGGTACATACCAATGCGGTATTGTAAACACATCGTTTGTGGCCGGTGTGTGCTTGTTTTCAATCTTTTTTTGTACAGCTTTGACAGTGCTACTGATAGCTACTGATAGCTGATACTGAGTAATACACTGTAAGAACGGCCCATGTTCTGAATTCTGTCGCTGTACATTTCAAAAGTGCTGAACAAATAGTTATATTGACTACATCTGTCGTCGCTCGCATATTAATGTCTTAATAGAATATACAGATTGTCTCTTATCCGCTTGTCGTCCCCTTATGCCATAGTTTGTACATCTCAATTGTCAGTAGAAACCATATTTGTTTAAGCAAGTCACATATCAGCTATGTTTTTTGAAAAGGCAGTAAATGAGGCTGAATGAACTGTTTTGCTGCCAGACAAGACTCTGCTGATAGCCAGGTGTAGCAGTGGTAAGGTGTTGGGACTCTGCTGATAGCCAGGTGTAGCAGTGGTAAGGTGTTGGGACTCTGCTGATAGCCAGGTGTAGCAGTGGTAAGGTGTTGGGACTCTGCTGATAGCCAGGTGTAGCAGTGGTAAGGTGTTGGGACTCTGCTGATAGCCAGGTGTAGCAGTGGTAAGGTGTTGGGACTCTGCTGATAGCCAGGTGTAGCAGTGGTAAGGTGTTGGGACTCTGCTGATAGCCAGGTGTAGCAGTGGTAAGGTGTTGGGACTCTGCTGATAGACAGGTGTAGCAGTGGTAAGGTGTTGGGACTCTGCTGATAGCCAGGTGTAGCAGTGGTAAGGTGTTGGGACTCTGCTGATAGCCAGGTGTAGCAGTGGTAAGGTGTTGGGACTCTGCTGATAGCCAGGTGTAGCAGTGGTAAGGTGTTGGGACTCTGCTGATAGCCAGGTGTAGCAGTGGTAAGGTGTTGGGACTCTGCTGATATCCAGGTGTGGTAAGGTGTTGGGACTCTGCTGATAGCCAGGTGTAGCAGTGGTAAGGTGTTGGGACTCTGCTGATAGACAGGTGTAGCAGTGGTAAGGTGTTGGGACTCTGCTGATAGCCAGGTGTAGCAGTGGTAAGGTGTTGGGACTCTGCTGATAGCCAGGTGTAGCAGTGGTAAGGTGTTGGGACTCTGCTGATAGCCAGGTGTAGCAGTGGTAAGGTGTTGGGACTCTGCTGATAGCCAGGTGTAGCAGTGGTAAGATGTTGGGACTCTGCTTATAGACAGGTGTAGCAGTGGTAAGGTGTTGGGACTCTGCTGATAGACAGGTGTAGCAGTGGTAAGGTGATGGGACTCTGCTGATAGCCAGGTGTAGCAGTGGTAAGGTGTTGGGACTCTGCTTATAGACAGGTGTAGCAGTGGTAAGGTGATGGGACTCTGCTGATAGCCAGGTGTAGCAGTGGTAAGGTGTTGGGACTCTGCTGATAGACAGGTGTAGCAGTGGTAAGGTGTTGGGACTCTGCTGATAGACAGGTGTAGCAGTGGTAAGATGTTGGGACTCTGCTGATAGACAGGTGTAGCAGTGGTAAGGTGTTTGGTCTCTGCTTATAGACAGGTGTAGCAGTGGTAAGGTGTTGGGACTCTGCTGATAGACAGGTGTAGCAGTGGTAAGGTGTTGGGACTCTGCTGATAGACAGGTGTAGCAGTGGTAAGGTGTTGGGACTCTGCTGATAGACAGGTGTAGCAGTGGTAAGGTGTTGGGACTCTGCTGATAGCCAGGTGTAGCAGTGGTAAGGTGTTGGGACTCTGCTGATATCCAGGTGTGGTAAGGTGTTGGGACTCTGCTGATAGCCAGGTGTAGCAGTGGTAAGGTGTTGGGACTCTGCTGATAGCCAGGTGTAGCAGTGGTAAGGTGTTGGGACTCTGCTGATGGCCAGGTGTAGCAGTGGTAAGGTGTTGGGACTCTGCTGATAGCCAGGTGTAGCAGTGGTAAGGTGTTGGGACTCTGCTGATAGCCAGGTGTAGCAGTGGTAAGATATTGGGACTCTGCTTATAGACAGGTGTAGCAGTGGTAAGGTGTTGGGACTCTGCTGATAGACAGGTGTAGCAGTGGTAAGGTGATGGGACTCTGCTGATAGCCAGGTGTAGCAGTGGTAAGGTGTTGGGACTCTGCTTATAGACAGGTGTAGCAGTGGTAAGGTGATGGGACTCTGCTGATAGCCAGGTGTAGCAGTGGTAAGGTGTTGGGACTCTGCTGATAGCCAGGTGTAGCAGTGGTAAGATGTTGGGACTCTGCTTATAGACAGGTGTAGCAGTGGTAAGGTGTTGGGACTCTGCTGATAGACAGGTGTAGCAGTGGTAAGGTGATGGGACTCTGCTGATAGCCAGGTGTAGCAGTGGTAAGGTGTTGGGACTCTGCTTATAGACAGGTGTAGCAGTGGTAAGGTGATGGACTCTGCTGATAGCCAGGTGTAGCAGTGGTAAGGTGTTGGGACTCTGCTGATAGACAGGTGTAGCAGTGGTAAGGTGTTGGGACTCTGCTGATAGCCAGGTGTAGCAGTGGTAAGATGTTGGGACTCTGCTGATAGACAGGTGTAGCAGTGGTAAGGTGTTTGGTCTCTGCTTATAGACAGGTGTAGCAGTGGTAAGGTGTTGGGACTCTGCTGATAGACAGGTGTAGCAGTGGTAAGGTGTTGGGACTCTGCTGATAGACAGGTGTAGCAGTGGTAAGGTGTTGGGACTCTGCTGATAGACAGGTGTAGCAGTGGTAAGGTGTTGGGACTCTGCTGATAGCCAGGTGTAGCAGTGGTAAGGTGTTGGGACTCTGCTGATATCCAGGTGTGGTAAGGTGTTGGGACTCTGCTGATAGCCAGGTGTAACAGTGGTAAGGTGTTGGGACTCTGCTGATAGACAGGTGTAGCAGTGGTAAGGTGTTGGGACTCTGCTGATAGCCAGGTGTAGCAGTGGTAAGGTGTTGGGACTCTGCTGATGGCCAGGTGTAGCAGTGGTAAGGTGTTGGGACTCTGCTGATAGCCAGGTGTAGCAGTGGTAAGGTGTTGGGACTCTGCTGATAGCCAGGTGTAGCAGTGGTAAGATGTTGGGACTCTGCTTATAGACAGGTGTAGCAGTGGTAAGGTGTTGGGACTCTGCTGATAGACAGGTGTAGCAGTGGTAAGGTGATGGGACTCTGCTGATAGCCAGGTGTAGCAGTGGTAAGGTGTTGGGACTCTGCTTATAGACAGGTGTAGCAGTGGTAAGGTGATGGGACTCTGCTGATAGCCAGGTGTAGCAGTGGTAAGGTGTTGGGACTCTGCTGATAGACAGGTGTAGCAGTGGTAAGGTGTTGGGACTCTGCTGATAGACAGGTGTAGCAGTGGTAAGGTGTTGGGACTCTGCTGATAGCCAGGTGTAGCAGTGGTAAGGTGTTGGGACTCTGCTGATAGCCAGGTGTAGCAGTGGTAAGGTGTTGGGACTCTGCTGATAGCCAGGTGTAGCAGTGGTAAGGTGTTGGGACTCTGCTGATAGCCAGGTGTAGCAGTGGTAAGGTGTTGGGACTCTGCTGATATCCAGGTGTGGTAAGGTGTTGGGACTCTGCTGATAGCCAGGTGTAGCAGTGGTAAGGTGTTGGGACTCTGCTGATAGACAGGTGTAGCAGTGGTAAGGTGTTGGGACTCTGCTGATAGCCAGGTGTAGCAGTGGTAAGGTGTTGGGACTCTGCTGATAGCCAGGTGTAGCAGTGGTAAGGTGTTGGGACTCTGCTGATAGCCAGGTGTAGCAGTGGTAAGATGTTGGGACTCTGCTTATAGACAGGTGTAGCAGTGGTAAGGTGTTGGGACTCTGCTGATAGACAGGTGTAGCAGTGGTAAGGTGATGGGACTCTGCTGATAGCCAGGTGTAGCAGTGGTAAGGTGTTGGGACTCTGCTTATAGACAGGTGTAGCAGTGGTAAGGTGATGGGACTCTGCTGATAGCCAGGTGTAGCAGTGGTAAGGTGTTGGGACTCTGCTGATAGACAGGTGTAGCAGTGGTAAGGTGTTGGGACTCTGCTGATAGCCAGGTGTAGCAGTGGTAAGATGTTGGGACTCTGCTGATAGACAGGTGTAGCAGTGGTAAGGTGTTTGGTCTCTGCTTATAGACAGGTGTAGCAGTGGTAGGTGTTGGGACTCTGCTGATAGACAGGTGTAGCAGTGGTAAGGTGTTGGGACTCTGCTGATAGACAGGTGTAGCAGTGGTAAGGTGTTGGGACTCTGCTGATAGACAGGTGTAGCAGTGGTAAGGTGTTGGGACTCTGCTGATAGCCAGGTGTAGCAGTGGTAAGGTGTTGGGACTCTGCTGATATCCAGGTGTGGTAAGGTGTTGGGACTCTGCTGATAGCCAGGTGTAACAGTGGTAAGGTGTTGGGACTCTGCTGATAGACAGGTGTAGCAGTGGTAAGGTGTTGGACTCTGCTGATAGCCAGGTGTAGCAGTGGTAAGGTGTTGGGACTCTGCTGATGGCCAGGTGTAGCAGTGGTAAGGTGTTGGGACTCTGCTGATAGCCAGGTGTAGCAGTGGTAAGGTGTTGGGACTCTGCTGATAGCCAGGTGTAGCAGTGGTAAGATGTTGGGACTCTGCTTATAGACAGGTGTAGCAGTGGTAAGGTGTTGGGACTCTGCTGATAGACAGGTGTAGCAGTGGTAAGGTGATGGGACTATGCTGATAGCCAGGTGTAGCAGTGGTAAGGTGTTGGGACTCTGCTTATAGACAGGTGTAGCAGTGGTAAGGTGATGGGACTCTGCTGATAGCCAGGTGTAGCAGTGGTAAGGTGTTGGGACTCTGCTGATAGACAGGTGTAGCAGTGGTAAGGTGTTGGGACTCTGCTGATAGACAGGTGTAGCAGTGGTAAGGTGTTGGGACTCTGCTGATAGCCAGGTGTAGCAGTGGTAAGGTGTTGGGACTCTGCTGATAGCCAGGTGTAGCAGTGGTAAGGTGTTGGGACTCTGCTGATAGCCAGGTGTAGCAGTGGTAAGGTGTTGGGACTCTGCTGATAGCCAGGTGTAGCAGTGGTAAGGTGTTGGGACTCTGCTGATATCCAGGTGTGGTAAGGTGTTGGGACTCTGCTGATAGCCAGGTGTAGCAGTGGTAAGGTGTTGGGACTCTGCTGATAGACAGGTGTAGCAGTGGTAAGGTGTTGGGACTCTGCTGATAGCCAGGTGTAGCAGTGGTAAGGTGTTGGGACTCTGCTGATAGCCAGGTGTAGCAGTGGTAAGGTGTTGGGACTCTGCTGATAGCCAGGTGTAGCAGTGGTAAGATGTTGGGACTCTGCTTATAGACAGGTGTAGCAGTGGTAAGGTGTTGGGACTCTGCTGATAGACAGGTGTAGCAGTGGTAGGTGATGGGACTCTGCTGATAGCCAGGTGTAGCAGTGGTAAGGTGTTGGGACTCTGCTTATAGACAGGTGTAGCAGTGGTAAGGTGATGGGACTCTGCTGATAGCCAGGTGTAGCAGTGGTAAGGTGTTGGGACTCTGCTGATAGACAGGTGTAGCAGTGGTAAGGTGTTGGGACTCTGCTGATAGCCAGGTGTAGCAGTGGTAAGATGTTGGGACTCTGCTGATAGACAGGTGTAGCAGTGGTAAGGTGTTTGGTCTCTGCTTATAGACAGGTGTAGCAGTGGTAAGGTGTTGGGACTCTGCTGATAGACAGGTGTAGCAGTGGTAAGGTGTTGGGACTCTGCTGATAGACAGGTGTAGCAGTGGTAAGGTGTTGGGACTCTGCTGATAGACAGGTGTAGCAGTGGTAAGGTGTTGGGACTCTGCTGATAGCCAGGTGTAGCAGTGGTAAGGTGTTGGGACTCTGCTGATAGCCAGGTGTAGCAGTGGTATGGTGTTGGGAATCTGCTGATAGCCAGGTGTAGCAGTGGTAAGGTGTTGGGACTCTGCTGATATCCAGGTGTGGTAAGGTGTTGGGACTCTGCTGATAGCCAGGTGTAGCAGTGGTAAGGTGTTGGGACTCTGCTGATAGACAGGTGTAGCAGTGGTAAGGTGTTGGGACTCTGCTGATAGCCAGGTGTAGCAGTGGTAAGGTGTTGGGACTCTGCTGATGGCCAGGTGTAGCAGTGGTAAGGTGTTGGGACTCTGCTGATAGCCAGGTGTAGCAGTGGTAAGGTGTTGGGACTCTGCTGATAGCCAGGTGTAGCAGTGGTAAGATGTTGGGACTCTGCTTATAGACAGGTGTAGCAGTGGTAAGGTGTTGGGACTCTGCTGATAGACAGGTGTAGCAGTGGTAAGGTGATGGGACTCTGCTGATAGCCAGGTGTAGCAGTGGTAAGGTGTTGGGACTCTGCTTATAGACAGGTGTAGCAGTGGTAAGGTGTTGGGACTCTGCTGATAGCCAGGTGTAGCAGTGGTAAGATGTTGGGACTCTGCTGATAGACAGGTGTAGCAGTGGTAAGGTGTTTGGTCTCTGCTTATAGACAGGTGTAGCAGTGGTAAGGTGTTGGGACTCTGCTGATAGACAGGTGTAGCAGTGGTAAGGTGTTGGGACTCTGCTGATAGACAGGTGTAGCAGTGGTAAGGTGTTGGGACTCTGCTGATAGCCAGGTGTAGCAGTGGTAAGGTGTTGGGACTCTGCTGATAGCCAGGTGTAGCAGTGGTAAGGTGTTGGGACTCTGCTGATAGCCAGGTGTAGCAGTGGTAAGGTGTTGGGACTCTGCTGATAGCCAGGTGTAGCAGTGGTAAGGTGTTGGGACTCTGCTGATATCCAGGTGTGGTAAGGTGTTGGGACTCTGCTGATAGCCAGGTGTAGCAGTGGTAAGGTGTTGGGACTCTGCTGATAGACAGGTGTAGCAGTGGTAAGGTGTTGGGACTCTGCTGATAGCCAGGTGTAGCAGTGGTAAGGTGTTGGGACTCTGCTGATAGCCAGGTGTAGCAGTGGTAAGGTGTTGGGACTCTGCTGATAGCCAGGTGTAGCAGTGGTAAGATGTTGGGACTCTGCTTATAGACAGGTGTAGCAGTGGTAAGGTGTTGGGACTCTGCTGATAGACAGGTGTAGCAGTGGTAAGGTGATGGGACTCTGCTGATAGCCAGGTGTAGCAGTGGTAAGGTGTTGGGACTCTGCTTATAGACAGGTGTAGCAGTGGTAAGGTGATGGGACTCTGCTGATAGCCAGGTGTAGCAGTGGTAAGGTGTTGGGACTCTGCTGATAGACAGGTGTAGCAGTGGTAAGGTGTTGGGACTCTGCTGATAGCCAGGTGTAGCAGTGGTAAGATGTTGGGACTCTGCTGATAGACAGGTGTAGCAGTGGTAAGGTGTTTGGTCTCTGCTTATAGACAGGTGTAGCAGTGGTAAGGTGTTGGGACTCTGCTGATAGACAGGTGTAGCAGTGGTAAGGTGTTGGGACTCTGCTGATAGACAGGTGTAGCAGTGGTAAGGTGTTGGGACTCTGCTGATAGCCAGGTGTAGCAGTGGTAAGGTGTTGGGACTCTGCTGATAGCCAGGTGTAGCAGTGGTATGGTGTTGGGACTCTGCTGATAGCCAGGTGTAGCAGTGGTAAGGTGTTGGGACTCTGCTGATATCCAGGTGTGGTAAGGTGTTGGGACTCTGCTGATAGCCAGGTGTAGCAGTGGTAAGGTGTTGGGACTCTGCTGATAGACAGGTGTAGCAGTGGTAAGGTGTTGGGACTCTGCTGATAGCCAGGTGTAGCAGTGGTAAGGTGTTGGGACTCTGCTGATGGCCAGGTGTAGCAGTGGTAAGGTGTTGGGACTCTGCTGATAGCCAGGTGTAGCAGTGGTAAGGTGTTGGGACTCTGCTGATAGCCAGGTGTAGCAGTGGTAAGATGTTGGGACTCTGCTTATAGACAGGTGTAGCAGTGGTAAGGTGTTGGGACTCTGCTGATAGACAGGTGTAGCAGTGGTAAGGTGATGGGACTCTGCTGATAGCCAGGTGTAGCAGTGGTAAGGTGTTGGGACTCTGCTTATAGACAGGTGTAGCAGTGGTAAGGTGATGGGACTCTGCTGATAGCCAGGTGTAGCAGTGGTAAGGTGTTGGGACTCTGCTGATAGCCAGGTGTAGCAGTGGTAAGATGTTGGGACTCTGCTTATAGACAGGTGTAGCAGTGGTAAGGTGTTGGGACTCTGCTGATAGACAGGTGTAGCAGTGGTAAGGTGATGGGACTCTGCTGATAGCCAGGTGTAGCAGTGGTAAGGTGTTGGGACTCTGCTTATAGACAGGTGTAGCAGTGGTAAGGTGATGGGACTCTGCTGATAGACAGGTGTAGCAGTGGTAAGGTGTTGGGACTCTGCTGATAGCCAGGTGTAGCAGTGGTAAGATGTTGGGACTCTGCTGATAGACAGGTGTAGCAGTGGTAAGGTGTTTGGTCTCTGCTTATAGACAGGTGTAGCAGTGGTAAGGTGTTGGGACTCTGCTGATAGACAGGTGTAGCAGTGGTAAGGTGTTGGGACTCTGCTGATAGACAGGTGTAGCAGTGGTAAGGTGTTGGGACTCTGCTGATAGACAGGTGTAGCAGTGGTAAGGTGTTGGGACTCTGCTGATAGCCAGGTGTAGCAGTGGTAAGGTGTTGGGACTCTGCTGATAGCCAGGTGTGGTAAGGTGTTGGGACTCTGCTGATAGCCAGGTGTAGCAGTGGTAAGGTGTTGGGACTCTGCTGATAGCCAGGTGTAGCAGTGGTAAGATGTTGGGACTCTGCTTATAGACAGGTGTAGCAGTGGTAAGGTGATGGGACTCTGCTGATAGCCAGGTGTAGCAGTGGTAAGGTGTTGGGACTCTGCTGATAGCCAGGTGTAGCAGTGGTAAGATGTTGGGACTCTGCTTATAGACAGGTGTAGCAGTGGTAAGGTGTTGGGACTCTGCTGATAGACAGGTGTAGCAGTGGTAAGGTGATGGGACTCTGCTGATAGCCAGGTGTAGCAGTGGTAAGGTGTTGGGACTCTGCTTATAGACAGGTGTAGCAGTGGTAAGGTGATGGGACTCTGCTGATAGCCAGGTGTAGCAGTGGTAGGTGTTGGGACTCTGCTGATGAGCAGGTGTAGCAGTGGTAAGGTGTTGGACTCTGCTGATAGCCAGGTAGCAGTGGTAAGATGTTGGGACTCTGCTGATAGACAGGTGTAGCAGTGGTAAGGTGTTTGGTCTCTGCTTATAGACAGGTGTAGCAGTGGTAAGGTGTTGGGACTCTGCTGATAGACAGGTGTAGCAGTGGTAGGTGTTGGGACTCTGCTGATAGCCAGGTGTAGCAGTGGTAAGGTGTTGGGACTCTGCTGATAGACAGGTGTAGCAGTGGTAAGGTGTTGGGACTCTGCTGATAGCCAGGTGTAGCAGTGGTAAGGTGTTGGGACTCTGCTGATGGCCAGGGTGTAGCAGTGGTAAGGTGTTGGGACTCTGCTGATAGCCAGGTGTAGCAGTGGTAAGGTGTTGGGACTCTGCTGATAGCCAGGTGTAGCAGTGGTAAGATGTTGGGACTCTGCTTATAGACAGGTGTAGCAGTGGTAAGGTGTTGGGACTCTGCTGATAGACAGGTGTAGCAGTGGTAAGGTGATGGGACTCTGCTGATAGCCAGGTGTAGCAGTGGTAAGGTGTTGGGACTCTGCTTATAGACAGGTGTAGCAGTGGTAAGGTGATGGGACTCTGCTGATAGCCAGGTGTAGCAGTGGTAAGGTGTTGGGACTCTGCTGATAGACAGGTGTAGCAGTGGTAAGGTGTTGGGACTCTGCTGATAGACAGGTGTAGCAGTGGTAAGGTGTTGGGACTCTGCTGATAGCCAGGTGTAGCAGTGGTAAGGTGTTGGGACTCTGCTGATAGCCAGGTGTAGCAGTGGTAAGGTGTTGGGACTCTGCTGATAGCCAGGTGTAGCAGTGGTAAGGTGTTGGGACTCTGCTGATAGCCAGGTGTAGCAGTGGTAAGGTGTTGGGACTCTGCTGATATCCAGGTGTGGTAAGGTGTTGGGACTCTGCTGATAGACAGGTGTAGCAGTGGTAAGGTGATGGGACTCTGCTGATAGCCAGGTGTAGCAGTGGTAAGGTGTTGGGACTCTGCTTATAGACAGGTGTAGCAGTGGTAAGGTGATGGGACTCTGCTGATAGCCAGGTGTAGCAGTGGTAAGGTGTTGGGACTCTGCTGATAGCCAGGTGTAGCAGTGGTAAGATGTTGGGACTCTGCTTATAGACAGGTGTAGCAGTGGTAAGGTGTTGGGACTCTGCTGATAGACAGGTGTAGCAGTGGTAAGGTGATGGGACTCTGCTGATAGCCAGGTGTAGCAGTGGTAAGGTGTTGGGACTCTGCTTATAGACAGGTGTAGCAGTGGTAAGGTGATGGGACTCTGCTGATAGACAGGTGTAGCAGTGGTAAGGTGTTGGGACTCTGCTGATAGCCAGGTGTAGCAGTGGTAAGATGTTGGGACTCTGCTGATAGACAGGTGTAGCAGTGGTAAGGTGTTTGGTCTCTGCTTATAGACAGGTGTAGCAGTGGTAAGGTGTTGGGACTCTGCTGATAGACAGGTGTAGCAGTGGTAAGGTGTTGGGACTCTGCTGATAGACAGGTGTAGCAGTGGTAAGGTGTTGGGACTCTGCTGATAGACAGGTGTAGCAGTGGTAAGGTGTTGGGACTCTGCTGATAGCCAGGTGTAGCAGTGGTAAGGTGTTGGGACTCTGCTGATAGCCAGGTGTGGTAAGGTGTTGGGACTCTGCTGATAGCCAGGTGTAGCAGTGGTAAGGTGTTGGGACTCTGCTGATAGCCAGGTGTAGCAGTGGTAAGATGTTGGGACTCTGCTTATAGACAGGTGTAGCAGTGGTAAGGTGATGGGACTCTGCTGATAGCCAGGTGTAGCAGTGGTAAGGTGTTGGGACTCTGCTGATAGCCAGGTGTAGCAGTGGTAAGATGTTGGGACTCTGCTTATAGACAGGTGTAGCAGTGGTAAGGTGTTGGGACTCTGCTGATAGACAGGTGTAGCAGTGGTAAGGTGATGGGACTCTGCTGATAGCCAGGTGTAGCAGTGGTAAGGTGTTGGGACTCTGCTTATAGACAGGTGTAGCAGTGGTAAGGTGATGGGACTCTGCTGATAGCCAGGTGTAGCAGTGGTAAGGTGTTGGGACTCTGCTGATAGACAGGTGTAGCAGTGGTAAGGTGTTGGGACTCTGCTGATAGCCAGGTGTAGCAGTGGTAAGATGTTGGGACTCTGCTGATAGACAGGTGTAGCAGTGGTAAGGTGTTTGGTCTCTGCTTATAGACAGGTGTAGCAGTGGTAAGGTGTTGGGACTCTGCTGATAGACAGGTGTAGCAGTGGTAAGGTGTTGGGACTCTGCTGATAGACAGGTGTAGCAGTGGTAAGGTGTTGGGACTCTGCTGATAGACAGGTGTAGCAGTGGTAGGTGTTGGGACTCTGCTGATAGCCAGGTGTAGCAGTGGTAAGGTGTTGGGACTCTGCTGATATCCAGGTGTGGTAAGGTGTTGGGACTCTGCTGATAGCCAGGTGTAGCAGTGGTAAGGTGTTGGGACTCTGCTGATAGACAGGTGTAGCAGTGGTAAGGTGTTGGGACTCTGCTGATAGCCAGGTGTAGCAGTGGTAAGGTGTTGGGACTCTGCTGATGGCCAGGTGTAGCAGTGGTAAGGTGTTGGGACTCTGCTGATAGCCAGGTGTAGCAGTGGTAAGGTGTTGGGACTCTGCTGATAGCCAGGTGTAGCAGTGGTAAGATGTTGGGACTCTGCTTATAGACAGGTGTAGCAGTGGTAAGGTGTTGGGACTCTGCTGATAGACAGGTGTAGCAGTGGTAAGGTGATGGGACTCTGCTGATAGCCAGGTGTAGCAGTGGTAAGGTGTTGGGACTCTGCTTATAGACAGGAACAGCAGTGGTAAGGTGATGGGACTCTGCTGATAGCCAGGTGTAGCAGTGGTAAGGTGTTGGGACTCTGCTGATAGACAGGTGTAGCAGTGGTAAGGTGTTGGGACTCTGCTGATAGACAGGTGTAGCAGTGGTAAGGTGTTGGGACTCTGCTGATAGCCAGGTGTAGCAGTGGTAAGGTGTTGGGACTCTGCTGATAGCCAGGTGTAGCAGTGGTAAGGTGTTGGGACTCTGCTGATAGCCAGGTGTAGCAGTGGTAAGGTGTTGGGACTCTGCTGATAGCCAGGTGTAGCAGTGGTAAGGTGTTGGGACTCTGCTGATATCCAGGTGTGGTAAGGTGTTGGGACTCTGCTGATAGCCAGGTGTAGCAGTGGTAAGGTGTTGGGACTCTGCTGATAGACAGGTGTAGCAGTGGTAAGGTGTTGGGACTCTGCTGATAGCCAGGTGTAGCAGTGGTAAGGTGTTGGGACTCTGCTGATAGCCAGGTGTAGCAGTGGTAAGGTGTTGGGACTCTGCTGATAGCCAGGTGTAGCAGTGGTAAGATGTTGGGACTCTGCTTATAGACAGGTGTAGCAGTGGTAAGGTGTTGGGACTCTGCTGATAGACAGGTGTAGCAGTGGTAAGGTGATGGGACTCTGCTGATAGCCAGGTGTAGCAGTGGTAAGGTGTTGGGACTCTGCTTATAGACAGGTGTAGCAGTGGTAAGGTGATGGGACTCTGCTGATAGCCAGGTGTAGCAGTGGTAAGGTGTTGGGACTCTGCTGATAGACAGGTGTAGCAGTGGTAAGGTGTTGGGACTCTGCTGATAGCCAGGTGTAGCAGTGGTAAGATGTTGGGACTCTGCTGATAGACAGGTGTAGCAGTGGTAAGGTGTTTGGTCTCTGCTTATAGACAGGTGTAGCAGTGGTAAGGTGTTGGGACTCTGCTGATAGACAGGTGTAGCAGTGGTAAGGTGTTGGGACTCTGCTGATAGACAGGTGTAGCAGTGGTAAGGTGTTGGGACTCTGCTGATAGACAGGTGTAGCAGTGGTAAGGTGTTGGGACTCTGCTGATAGCCAGGTGTAGCAGTGGTAAGGTGTTGGGACTCTGCTGATAGCCAGGTGTAGCAGTGGTATGGTGTTGGGACTCTGCTGATAGACAGGTGTAGCAGTGGTAAGGTGTTGGGACTCTGCTGATAGACAGGTGTAGCAGTGGTAAGGTGTTGGGACTCTGCTGATAGCCAGGTGTAGCAGTGGTATGGTGTTGGGACTCTGCTGTTGGGACAGCTTTCTGTAGGCCCTAACAGTTTGTGGGCACCGTTTGTCACCGTTATAGTGCAATTAATTGTCGGGAACTAGAAGCACAAGCATTTCGCTACACTCGCATTAACATCTGCTAACCATGTGTATGTGACAAATAAAATTGGATTTGATTTGATTTGATGTGAGAGTGCAAGCTCAACATGACTTTATCCCAATCATATCTCCACTCCCTACCACTATCTGTGTCACCTGCAGTGATCTGTGTTATAGTATCGTTGCATTAGTGACATTACTCTGTTGTCTGACGGCAGTTTAATTATCATTATCAACTCCCAGCAAATTACCTTCAATATGATGTGTACGTAATGTATTACATTCATCAAGTAATTGGTGCTAATGCTAATTGGTCTCCTAGGATTGTTTGTGGGTGATAATTGGCTGTTTGTGAAAGTCAAGGGTCCTATTATATATGGTTCACATTGTTTAACGTCAGTCTATTAGACAGTCAGTTGAACTAAATTTAATTGATGTTTGCGTCAAACTCAGTTTTGGGGAAGTTACCCTGAAAATATAGCGGCATCTAGTGGTCAAAACCTGGTACTTTCACACTACTTTATGGTAAATAATGCAAGCAACTTCAATTACTAATTTCTTTCAACAGGGGGAAACAAACATCACTAGATTCACAGGGAATACATTATATAGTATGGAGAAGCAATACTCCAAGCCACCGCCCCATACTACTTGTCAAACATAGATAACTGATATTGTTTACTGGTTGTTGGGGTGTGATTGGTATGGGGGTACGTGGAAAGCTTTTGACAAAAAAAAGTTGATTCCTCATGTCTTACTCATTGGTAGGAAAAAGTCTGTCTCAAATCGGATGTTTACTTGCTATATTTATTGAATATTATATGAATCCTATAAATTAAAATGGCCAATTTGGGTGCAATCAACAGCTTAATTTCTCTAAGATACATAAACAAATCAATGCTTCAGGAATGGCAACCTTTTTCTAACTACAGAAACAATTTCAGAACAATCTGAGATGATGGTGTCATGAATTACCGAAATGACATGAAACGACTCATCTGTTAAAATGAGAGATGAACAGTGGCGTTCTCTTGAGATCTGCCATAATGGTCTCAGCTAACAAAGCTCTCACAGGGGATCAGACGCTGGCATCCTATTCCCTATATAGTACATCACTTTTTCATAGGGCTCTGGTTACAAATAGTGCACTACATAGTGAACTGGGTGCCATTTGGGACGCTGAAAGACTGTTTCCCCCAGTTGGAATCACACGGCCTGCCTGGGAGAGAGTTACATCATAGAACTGACTGAGTGAGTTCCAGAGTTCCAGAACGCTCCGGAGTTCCAGGTTCTGAGGCGGAACCTGGAGAGGTGAGGGCTGAAGGGTCACATAGAGTTGATAGAGGAGAACTTGACCCCAGTAATATAATACTTGTGGGATGGTATTTGTGTAGAAGGATAGGGAAGTATCGGGACGTTGTCTTTTTATAGTATCATGTGATGATGACCTCACATGTCGTTTCTGTTGTTTTAATTAGGTGACAAACTCAATGTCACATTCAAGGTTAAAACCGTTCCTTTTACACCATTGAGGTGAACCGTAAGATTGATTGTTTAGGGACACAACCCACTTTAGAAGAACTTGCATATTCCCTTTTAAAATGTCAAAATACCTGTCCAAAGTGAGGAATTAAAAGAATGCAGCTGTGATCCACCCCTCTGAGGGAAAAACAGACACAGATTCCCAAGTCCCCATGGTCAACACAACACCACACACAGAGCATTCAGGAAGTATTTTGGCTTTCTATTTCTATATAAAATGCTATGTAAAGCCACTGAAACTCCATAGGTAGCCCTGCTCTTATTCAGTCTTGCTATTTCCTGCCGAGCTTTGTGTCTCAGTCCACACCTTATTGTGTGTGACAGGAAACCATTGGAAATCTTCGCCCAGATATTCATTTCAATGGAATGTGAATGGCTTGGCCGTCTACCAACTTGCAATTTGTTGACACCATACTCTACCTTTCCAAAAAAAAAATCTCTGAAATTCTCTGGCACCTTACATTACGTTACTTTCCCTCTAAATTCTATAGGGACATTTCTAGGACATCATTATTGGAATAAAAGGATTAGGTTCAAGGAAGGACTTATGACAGATTCAAAATGTGACAACCGACAAGGAGCCCCATGCCCCATGCTTGTTAAAATCATAGAGATCAACCATGGATGAAGTAGGGGAAATGTGTTGGTTCATCCATCTGTCTGGATGAGTAGATTGACTAAAGTTCTGCTTGTTTAACTCTGTCAGGCTCAGGACATGTCAGACATTGTTGATATGTCCTCGTCTGCGTGCACACTGTTATAGAGAATACGTTTCAATTGAAAGGTCCACTGCAGCTGTTCTTATTTCAATATCATTTCATGTATGGGTAACAATGAACTACAATTAACTACCTAATAAAACGGTCAAAAACTAACAAAAATAGCTTCTTAGCAAAGAGCCATTTTTCAAGCAAGAATTTGACTAGGACTGTCTGGGAGTGGTCTGAAACTAGCTGT
>NW_027038614.1:0-5000 GCF_034236695.1 Oncorhynchus nerka
AGTAGTAGTAGTAGTAGTAGTAGTAGTAGTAGTAGTGGTAGTGGTAGCAGTAGTAGTAATAGTAGTAGCAGTAGTAGTAGTAGTAGTAGCAGTAGCAGTAGTTAGTGAGAGCTATTTGGACACGTGTTGACAGGCAGTCTGTGTGTTGGGGTAAGTGGCAGTGGTGGGTAGGGGTGGTAGGGTGGTAGGGGTGGTAGGGGTGGTATGGTGGTGGTAGGGGTGGTAGGGTGGTAGGGTGGTAGGGGTGGTAGGGTGGTGGGTGGTAGGGCGGTGGTAGGGTGGTAGGGGTGGTAGGGGTGGTAGGGTGGTAGGGGTGGTAGGGGTGGTAGGGTGGTAGGGGTGGTAGGGGTGGTAGGGTGGTAGGGGTAGTGTTAGGGGTGAGTAGGGTGGTAGGGGTGGTAGGGGTGGTAGGGGTGGTAGGGTGGTAGGGGTGGTAGGGTGGTAGGGGTGGTAGGGGTAGTAGGGTGGTAGGGGTGTTAGGGTGGTAGGGGTGGTAGGGGTGGTAGGGGTGGTAGGGGTGGTTAGGGGTGGTAGGGTGGTAGGGGTGGTGGGGGTGGTAGGGTGTTAGGGGTGGTAGGGTGTTAGGGGTGGTAGGGTGGTAGGGGTGGTAGGGGTGGTAGTAGGGTGGTAGGGGTGGTAGGGTGGTAGGGGTAGTGGGGTGGTAGGGTAGTGGTAGGGGTGGTAGGGTGTTAGGGTGGTAGGGTGGTAGGGTGGTAGGGTGTTAGGGGTGGTAGGGGTGGTAGGGTGTGGTTAGGGTGGTAGGGGTGGTAGGGGTGGTAGGGTGTTAGGGGTGGTAGGGGTGGTTAGGGTGGTAAGTAGGGTAGGTGGTAGGGGTGGTAGGGGTGTTAGGGGTGGTAGGGAGTGTTGGGGAGTGGTAGGGTGTTAGGGGGTGGTAGGGTGGTAGGGGTGGTGGGGTGGTAGGGGTGGTAGGGTGGTAGGGTGTAGGGGTGAGGGTGTAGGGTGGTAGGGGTGGTAGGGGTGGTAGGGGGTTAGGGTGTTAGGGGGTGTTAGGGGTGGTGGTAGGGGGTGGTAGGGGGTGGGGTGGGGTGTGGTAGGGGTGGTAGGGTGTTAGGGTGGTAGGGTGTTAGGGGTGGTAGGGGTGTTGACAGGCAGTCTGTGTGTTTGTGTTGCTCAGCGATTTTCCACATTATTCTGTTGTTTGATTTGAGGCTGTCAGCTGAAACCTGCTGACGTTAGCAGTTCTACCATCTCTCACATACACACAGACCCCCTACACATACACGCACAGAAACACACACAGACACAGACCCATACACACACACAGATGCACACACACAGACCCACACACACACTGGACCCATGTACACCACAGACGCACACACACACTTTTCCATATTCACACACAGACCCACAAGCATAGAAACACACACACACACACACACAAACTATTAACTACAAACACCTCTAAATCATGTGCCAATGTGTGTGTGCGAGAGTGTGTGTGTGTCTGTGTCTTGAGTGTGTGCGTGTCCAGAGCATGTCTGTGTCTGTGTGTGTGTGTGTCTGTGTCTTGAGTGTGTGCGTGTCCAGAGCATGTCTGTGTCTGTGTGTGTGTGTGTCTGTGTCTTGAGTGTGCGTGTCCAGAGCATGTCTGTGTCTGTGTGTGTGTGTGTCTGTGTCTTGAGTGTGGGCGTGTCCAATTCTGTCAGACTAAATGGGATGGTCGGGGGCCAGAACATAACAAAAATAATTGGTACACTGCAAATTGACCACAACTAAGCCCCATAAATTATTGTATTTGAAAAGAAAAGGGAGAGAGAGACACACAGAGAGAGAGAGAGAGAGACAGAGAGAGAGAGACAGAGAGACAGAGAGGAGGAGAGAGACAGAAAGAAAGAGAGGAGAGAGAGACAGAGACAGCAAGAGAAAGAGAGGAGAGAGAGAGACAGAAAGAAGGAGAGGAGAGAGCGAGAGAGAGACAGAGACAGCAAGAGAAAGAAAGAGAGAGAGAGAGAGACAGAGACAGCAAGAGAGAGAGAGAGAGAGAGACAGAGAGACATAAAGAAAAGAGAGAGAGAAAGAAATAGAGAAGAGAGAGACAGAGACAGAGACAGCAAGAGAAAGAGAGGAGAAAGACAGAAAAAAGAGAGAGAAAGAAATAGAGAAGAGAGACAGAGAGAGACAGCAAGAGAGCCAGAGATAGAGAAGAGAGAGGCGCCACAGAAAGGAGCCTAATTAAATCTCTCCATTAGCTGGGATGTTAAAGCCTGCTTCCCCAGCTATGACTGTAATCAGCACAGAAGCCAAAAGTCTTGGTCACCTGTCTGGTGAGTCCTGGTCTATCCTGCTGTCTGGTGAGTCCTGTTCTGGTCTATCCTGCTGTCTGGTGAGTCCTGTTCTGGTCTATCCTGCTGTCTGGTGAGTCCTGTTCTGCCGTCTGGTGAGTCCCTGTCTATCCTGCTGTCTGGTGAGTCCTGTTCTGTTCTATCCTGCTGTCTGGTGAGTCCTGTTCTGTTCTATCCTGCTGTCTGGTGAGTCCTGTTCTGGTCTATCCTGCTGTCTGGTGAGTCCTGGTCTATCTGTCTGGTGAGTCCTGTTCTGTTATATCCTGCTGTCTGGTGAGTCCTGTTCTTCTATCCTGCTGTCTGGTGAGTCCTGTTCTGGTCTATCCTGCTGTCTGGTGAGTCCTGTTCTGGTCTATCCTGCTGTCTGGTGAGTCCTGGTCTATCCTGCTGTCTGGTGAGTCCTGTTTCTATCCTGCTGTCTGGTGAGTTCTGGTCTATCCTGCTGTCTGGTGAGTCCTGTTCTGTTATATCTGTCTGGTGAGTCATGTTCTATCCTGCTGTCTGGTGAGTCCTGTTCTGGTCTATCCTGCTGTCTGGTGAGTCCTGGTCTATCCTGCTGTCTGGTGAGTCCTGTTCTGGTCTATCCTGCTGTCTGAGTGAGTCCTGCTCTGGTGAGTCCTATCCTGCTGTCTGGTGAGTCCTGTTCTGGTCTATCCTGCTGTCTGGTGAGTCCTGCTCTGTTCTATCCTGCTGTCTGGTGAGTCCTGTTCTGTTCTATCCTGCTGTCTGGTGAGTCCTGGTCTATCCTGCTGTCTGGTGAGTCCTGTTCTGGTCTATCCTGCTGTCTGGTGAGTCCTGTTTCTGTTCTATCCTGCTGTCTGAGTGAGTCCTGTTCTGTTCTATCCTGCTGTCTGGTGGGTCCTGTTCCTGTTCTATCCTGCTGTCTGGTGAGTCCTGTTCTGTTCTATCCTGCCTCTGGTGAGTCCTGTTCTGGTCTATATTATTGTTGTCTGGTGAGTCCCTGGTCTATATTGCTGTCTGGTGAGTCCTGTTCTATCCTGCTGTCTGGTGAGTCCTGTTCTGGTCTGTCTTGCTGTCTGGTGAGTCCTGTTCTGGCCTATCTTGTTGTCTGGTGAGTCCTGTTCTATCCTGCTGTCTGGTGAGTCCTGTTCTATCCTGCTGTCTGGTGAGTCCTGTTCTATCCTGCTGTCTGGTGAGTCCTGTTCTGGTCTATCCTGCTGTCTGGTGAGTCCTGTTCTGGTCTATCCTGCTGTCTGGTGAGTCCTGTTCTGGTCTATCCTGCTGTCTGGTGAGTCCTGTTCTATCCTGCTGTCTGGTGAGTCCTGTTCTGGTCTATCTTCTGTCTGGTGAGTCCTGTTCTGTTCTATCTTCTGTCTGGTGAGTCCTGAGTTCCTGAGTGAATTCCTCAAGTGCATTATCTTCCTCCTGCATCAGCAATTACCCTCTGGAGAACAGCCTGAAACACACACACAGGAGAGTTCCCTATGGGTCTGACTATAGATCTACTCATCTCTCTCTCACACTAACAAGAGAGCGAACAGTAAGAGGGGGAGGAGAGATGGATAGAGACAAAGAAAGGGAGGAGAGAGGGGGAGAGAAGGTAATGAGAGAGAGGGAAATGGAGAGAGAAGGTAATGAGAGAGGGAGGAGAGAAGGTAATGAGAGAGAGGAGATGGAGAGAGAAGGTAATGAGAGAGAGGGAGATGGAGAGAGAAGGTAATGAGAGAGGGAGATGAGACAGAAGGTAATGAGAGAGAAGGTAATGAGAGAGGGAGATGGAGAGAGAATGTAATGATAAAGAAGGTAATGCGAGAGGGAGGATAGAAGGTAATGAGAGAGAGGATATGGAGAGAGAAGGCAATGAGAGAGGAGATGGAGAGAGAAGGTGCAATGAGAGAGGAGATGAGACAGAAGGTAAATGAGAGAGAGGAGATTAGGAGAGAATGGGAATGAGAGAGGAGATGTAGAGATAGTAAATGAGAAAGAAGGTGCAAATGAGAGAGGGAGAGAGAAGGTAATGAGAGAGAGAGGAGATGAGACAGAAGGCAATGAGGAGAAGGTAAATGAGAGAGAGGGAGATGGAGAGAGAAGGTAATGAGAGAGAGGGAGATGAGACAGAAGGTAATGAGAGAAGGTAATGAGAGAGAGGGAGATGGAGAGAGAAGGTAATGAGAGGGAGATGTAGAGAGAGAAGGTAATGAGAAAGAAGGTAATGAGAGAGGAGGAGAGAAGGTAATGAGAGAGGAGATGGAGAGAGAATGTAATGAGAGAGAGGAGATGGAGAGAGAAGGTAAATGAGAGAGAGGGAGATGAGACAGAAGGTAATGAGAGAGAAGGTAATGAGAGAGAGGGAGATGGTAATGAGAAAGAAGGTAATGAGAGAGGGATGAGAGAAGGTAATGAGAGCAGGAGGAGAGAAGGTAATGAGAGAAGGATATGTAGAGAGAAGGTAATGATAAAGAAGGTAATGAGGGAGGGAGGAAAGAAGGTAATGAGAGAGGGAGGAGAGAATGTAATGAGAGAGGGAGAAAAGGTAATGAGAGAGGGAGGAGAGAAGGTAATGAGAGAGGGAGGAGATAAGGTAATGAGAGAGGGAGATGTAGAGAGAAGGTAATGAGAGAGGGAGGAAAGAAGGTAATGAGAGAGGGAGGAGAGAAGGTAATGAGAGAGGGAGATGTAGAGAGAAGGTAATGAGAGAGGGAGGAAAGAAGGTAATGAGAGAGGAGGAGAGAA